>NC_024799.2:22428073-22625522 GCF_000309985.2 Brassica rapa | reverse complement strand
TGATAGTGGTGCATTGGCTGTCACGTCCCTAGCTGATAATGATATTTCTTCTACGGGGTCGTGTGAGGATTTGGATATAGAACCTCGTGCGACTAAAACTGATGCGGTGGAGGCACATGCAACCAGTCAGACCCACGTTGCCTCTGCCATCAATAACGCTGTCTCAGCCATTGACAACGCTGTCTCTGCCATTGACACGGGGAATGAATTGTTAGTTGCGTTTGAGCAGTTTTTGGGTATATGCATGCGCCCTTTTATCATTCTTTGACCGTTTATATAATGCAAGGCAATTGATATATAGCAAGATTATTGTTCCAATTTGTTGTGTAGCTTCAAGGGGTGAGGGTGTTCAGCCAGTGGCTGAAATCGGTGAATCATCTAAGAGCACGCTTGCGGGTAGCACTGTCCCTCAGACCAGCAAACCCGTGGTTGCACCAGTCGCGCCTGGACTCACTATAGGCTGTGTCGGCGCAGCAGAACCTATCCCAACAGTAGTGGCTGATCCGGACCAACATTCTTCTTCCGGTGGCAGCGGTGATGATGGTGGGTTTTAGGGATTATTACCTTCATCGAATAAGGATATGTATGTTATATTAACCGGCGATTTGGGTTTAAGTTTCGGCTAAACCAATTTTCAGTATTGGGTTTATGGAAAACTGTTTTTTTCATGTGTGATATTTACCGGCTATGTATGTTTGTTATGTCTATGTGTTTTGGAAAAAACGGTTATGTCAGTTTTTGTTTTGTGTGCAGCTATGCACTGTTTTGAATCTTCGATGTAACTCATATATTAATCGGTTATGTATGTTTGTTATGGTTATGCGTTTGGGAAAACGGTTATGTAGGTTTTAATTTTCGTGTGCATTTAGGTCCTAAATATAGTATATAAACCGGCCAAGTATGCTTTTGTTACGGTTATAGTTGTCTTAAACCCATTGAATCATTGGAGTATTATCTGGGTGGGAATGTCATGCTAATCGCACCTTCGTTTAATGCTTGCAAAAAAATTATGAAATCAATCAAAAAAGATTGTTGTGTCGGATAAACATGATAATAGCCTGAATAACATAGTTGTTTTAAAAATTGAATTATGGGTATCTAGATGTTGCGCCCCGGAATTGCTGACATTGGTTTCCTGTTTTTGACGTCTGAAGGTTGTGTGGGGTCCAGTGATAAAGACCTTTACGTGGGCAAGACATTTAAGAACCGAGACGAGTTCAAGCAACATATGGCCTTATATGCAATCAAGCAGAAGTTTGTTTACCGTTGTGCAAGGTCGTCACCTTCTGTTATGGTGCTTGAGTGTTCTGGAGTGTCATGTATGTGGCGGGTCTATGCAGTCCTTGTCAAGGGCTCGAGCCTGTATGAAATTCGTAAGCTACGTGGGGGGCACAGTTGCAGCGTTGATGAGCGTGCTGGATACCAGAGACAGGCGACATATAGCGTCATAGGGGAGATGCTCAAGCAGCAGTTCACCGGAACGGGTGTTGGTCCGCGGCCAGGGGAGATTAGGCAGGTGATGAGGGGCGATCATGCTGTAAACATTTCCTACTGGAAAGCGTGGCGTTCACGGGAAGCAGCGGTTGAGTTCGCTAAGGGATCTTGCGGTGCTTCGTACCAAAGCCTTCCAAATTATCTGCAGCGCCTTATTGAAGCTAACCCAGGGACATTGGCCCATCTTGATACAGAGTACGTGGAGGGCGTGGGTCGGCGTTTCAAGTATATGTTCATCGCTATGGGAGCAAGTGTGAAAGGCTTTGAATTTATGCGTAAGGTTGTGGTCATAGACGGTACGCATCTAAGAGGAAAGTATGCAGGCTGTCTGTTAACCGCTTCTGCTCAGGATGGGAACTATCAAATCTATCCCTTGGCCTTTGCTGTGGTTGATGGAGAAAACGACAAGTCGTGGGAGTGGTTTTTCGAGAAATTATCGACGTTCGTTCCTAATCAGAGCGGTGTTGTGTTTGTTTCCGACAGACACGCGTCTATCTATCAAGGACTAAGCAAGGTATTTCCGGATAAATTGATCGGCTAATAAAACTAATAGCCGCATCCGTTTTAAGTGAAAATATGGATATATACCTACTTGGCCGGTTATTATACTCTTTAAGATGTTCTTGTTTCTTTGGTAGGTGTATCCAAACGCTGGCCATTGTGCATGCATCGTCCACCTAAAGAGAAACATTCGGACCAACTTCAGGCAGAGGCAGCTTGGATATCTTGTTTCAAAGGCAGCTAGGGCGTTTAGGATGGGCATGTTTTATGAAACATTCGCCGAAATTAGTTCTATCAATCAAGCGTGTGCTGACTACCTGATTGATATAGGGCTTGAACATTGGACAAGATCTCATTTCCCCGGCAGGCGATACAACATCATGACGAGCAACCTTGCGGAGTCTTGGAATTCTGTGCTTCGTGACGCGCGTGAGTATCCGATCGTGCCGTTGGTTGAGTTCATTCGGACTAAGCTGATGAGCTGGTTTACGACACGACGTGACTCGATCCAGGACGTTGACACTGGGTTGACACCCAAGGTTAACAGTATTCTTGCTGCGAACTTTGAGATCTGTGGGGGGTATAATGTAAGGAAGGTTGATGTCAATGAATATGAGGTGCAGGATCTGAAAGGAGCTTTATTTGTAGTCAATTTGGCAGACAAGTCGTGCTCATGCTTTGAATTCCAAAGCCTGAGTATACCATGTTCTCATGCCATTGCGGCTGCCTTGAAAGCAAACATTAGTGTAGAAGGTCTTGTGGATGAGGTCTACACAATGAAGTATTTGAAGGGGGCGTATGTAAGCAATATATTGCCGCCGATTGAGCTTGACAACACCGCTATGATCGCTAGTGAGGTATCTGCCCTTACTCTGAATCCGCCAGCAACTCGTCGTCCTCCCGGCAGACCAAGAAAGAAGAGGTTCTTCTCCCGTGGTGAAGTCCTGGTAGGTATTGTGAACATTGCTTGGTGTGATGAACGTGTCTATGTATAGTAAACATGTGTGTGTTGCATGTGCAGATGAAGAAGATACGTAAAAGGTACTGTAGCCGTTGCAAGGGTATGGGGCATAACCGTGCTACTTGCAAGCAAGCAATATGATCAGTAAGGAGTGGAGTAGGGGGTGGGGGGTGCTATGCGATGGGAGATGTAATGAAAGCCGGTGGTTGCTTTGGGTTTATAATACACAAGTTTGCTTTCCCTTTTGATGTTGTGATATGTTGGTATGAATAAGTGTTTAGACCCAAAGTAGTGTAAGAGGATCATGTATGAGTTCGTATTGTTATAATAAATAAAGCATTTCCCCCCCCCCCCCCTTTATATTTGTGTTTGTTTAGCAACGAGTTATTTCATGATTTGACTTGTTTGTGTCACTATATCCGGATAACTGCAATTCTTGTTCTACAACTTAGACGGTTACATTGCAGTTAATAGGCGTCTTGGATGGCTACATATAATTTAGCCGGTCATTTCGAGTTTATCCGTTTCTCCAAGTTTAATCGGTTTAAAAAACGTACATTGACTCTGATTTGCAACATTATCCGGTTAAAAGTACATGACATATACTTAGGCGGTTGCTATAGCTTTGTTAAGTTAAAATATAGAACAACTTACATGAGAATAGACTTACACAGTGTTCTTGAATTGTTACATTATCCGGTTAACAGCTCATGGACAAAAGACTTAGACGGTTATTGAATCGTGCCAGGTCAACTAGGCTTAAACGTCGGTTTCTGGTATGTTACTTTATCCGGTTAGAAGTACATGAGAGTAAACTTAGACGGTTACTAACGTTTTAACAAGATGAAGAGTGCAAAACAACAAGAATTGCGTCGAGAGATTTAGTACGATTAACCGGTTAGATAAACGATTAGCTTTAATAAGATAAAAATTAGGACAACATTCAAAAAAGTGGATATACCGAAAAAGGTAGAAGACAACATTGATTCCATCGGGATATTTAGAAGATTAGCCGGTTAAAACGGAAAATGTAACGAGATTAGCCGTAATTTGACAACAGATAAATGAAACATCTGGGGGTTGACCCCCTCCCCCTAGTACTGCATGATGCTAATACTGTCGAAAGCAGCCAAACAAGAAATCCTTCCAACTGTGATGTGGTGCGACGACCGATGCCTCCTGGTGGATTTGTTCAACGTAATTCCTTTTCTGATGAACACCGTCAGAACTTTCTCCCCTAAGCTTTGCTCGTAACATGTCTACAGTGTTCATTAGCCTCTTAATTTCAATGTTCTTCTGTCTAATTTCGTCGCGTGCTTCAATAAGTGACCTCTTTGGCCATCCCGTCACTTCTCCCTCGTCGTGCCATTCAAAAAAGCCGCATCCTTGTTCCTGACAAAATTTACGGAAAAACAAACAAACTAGTTACAATGATTTGGAAAAACGATAGGGGCATACTTAATTGGAAATCAACTAACCTGGTATCGAGAGCATCCATAGAACAACCTGCCTGGGTTTTTGTCTGTCCAGGACTTGGTGAAGGATGCAGGGATGCCACAGAAGCAGAATTTTGGGCTATTGAGCCTGCGGGGGGTTGATGATGAGGAACCTGATCCTTTCATGTCTTGATATATCTGTTTCTGAAACGTGAGGCGGCTAGATAAAGTTCGATAAGAATGAGGCGTGATTATCTATTATATATCAAAACCGACATTTAACCAAAATATGAATGTGCGAACCAAAACAGACATTCAAATTGGCCTCTAGCTAAACCGGTTTTGCAAAAGCCGGTCTAATTCTATCTGTTGGTAATTTCAGAGTAAACTTTGGTTAAGACTCTTTTACTGATAGATAACGATTTGGAATGCCGAATGTCGTTATATAGATGCAGCAAATAAAAAAGAGATGACTGGAACAAAAGGTAGCTGAGTCTCAAAACATAAATATATCACATGGAACGATAGTTAAACAGACATAAAACTGGGATAAGAGGGTCAGTATCCGGCAACTCAGATTGGACCTGCGTTTTTCTCGAAAATCATAACAGCCAGCCTTTTTGCCTCTTGTTTCACCAAATCCGTAGACAGGTGTCTGCATGCCTCTATGCCCCCGGCCGCGTGAGCTTGCATGAGCAGTGCTGCTGTGACACCAGAGTCTGCGTGTTTACGGTTTTGTGGGATCTGTCTGGCCCTCTCCACGGTCAATGGATTAAGGCGCTCAGGTTCCAGCTTGCGACAAGCTTGCGTCAGAAGGTAAGGGAGCATCTGGGCTGTTGGTGCAAGTTCTTTTGCCGTGAGCGAATCACTTTTGTAGGATGTGTTGCAATCGAGAACAAGCAGCTTCCAGGTGTTGCGGTCAAAGCATAGGCCGATCCAATGTGCCTGGTCGAGGTTGAAAGGGAAGTAGATGCGCTCTACCTCTCCTGTCTGTGATTCATGTCGGTCTAGTATTTCCACCAGGTTCGGAGTGAAGACAAAATCCTCTTTCTGAGAAGATTTCTTGAACCGTGGGTAGTTCTTGGAGAGGATGGAGACAAATTTGGTGTCGAGGAACAAATAACTTTGACTGGAGTTTGATAGAGGCATCATCATTATCCCGATGTGGTGCATCAATACATCAAACATCTACCAAATATAAAACAAAGACGTAAGGCATGCTTAAACGACATTTACTTAATGGAAAATATACAAACTGATGGAACGCATACCTTGGGCGATAGTGATTTGGTCCTCTGTTCAATTTCAATAAGGTCTTTCGCAGATACAGATATGCCACCTACTGTAATGGACCTGAAAACATGACCAAATGTATAAGATTCCTCTTTAGTCAGAGTAAAATGTGTTAGCCGGCTAGCACGTTACCAAACACGAGGGTTTAGACAGCTAACAATTATAGTAAAAAATGTGTTGGCCGGCTAACGAATTATATATAATGTGCGGTTGGACAGCTAACAATTGGCGTGGAGATATGTTAGCCGGCTAAAGCATTACCTAACTTGTGTGTTTGATAGCTAACCATTATATATACGGTTAACTGGGTTGTGTGGGGTGGGAAAGTGTGGTGAAGTCAGTATATAAATGATAAAGAAAAATATGGTGCTTACTTAGTTGTCTTCAAGATATCAGAAAGCTTGCTGAACTTGGTAGGATAGTCTATGGACGCATTGTTGTTCAGTGCGCCAGGGTATGCTTCGCTGAAACGAGATAGTGTGCCTTTGTCGCACTCATATACACCTACAATCAGTTTTGAGACTGTCTTGAGGCGATTGCTTTTCCTAGTGGGCGCCGGGGCGTTGGCTTGGATATCTGGAGGGCTGCTCGGTGGCTTGCCGACTACTTCCGTGTCCTCTCTAACGGTCGGCTCTAGAATTTGGTCTTCTACCAGCTGCACTTCTTCCTGCGTCAGGCCCAGAGAAAAGGATGGCTGTAATGGGAACATTAAAACTTCATTAGTTTGTGTGGACTGTATGGAACTGAATTCTAGTTTATAAACTGGTTGGTGGATAAACAATACTTACAGATGAGAGATCTTCTTGTAGGTTTGAATCACGGTGTGCGTTGCCTGACAGAGTTTGCTGGTTGTTGCCAATGTCCTTGTCGATAATATAAGAATTTACGAGATCACCGACGTCTGGCATATGTGGTCCCTGCAACGACAAAAATTGTGAGTGAGTTGCGGTCTATCCATACAACATATAAATGGCTTTGAGACTTGGATATACCCTGTCAACATTCGTCTTCTTGACGCTTGTCGCAACACGTGAATTATCAGGTGGGTCTTGGTCATTGATGGTTTGTAATGGTAGAGTGTAATTTTCCTTGTCAATATTCTCATCAGGTATAGGGTCGCCCCCGTCCCCGCTGTCGCTCACATCGTCTGTATGTGGGGTGGAGGCTGGTAAAGATGGACCCTGCAACAAAAGGGTTATCAGTGAGAGTGCTTAGCCGTACAAAAAAGTTATGGGGGGGCATTTAAGCAACGCGTATACCTTGTCCCCGTAGGTCTTCTGGACATTGGATATCACAGATCTTATGATGTCAGTATCGATGCCTTCTCTGCTGGTCTGAATGGGAGTCGTTGTAGGGCGGTCCTTTGAGGCATCAAGCGTCTGGTTGTCAGTTGGAGTTCGAACGCGTGTTTGCCGGATTGACTGAGACTGAAAAGTACCTACTGAGTCTAGTATCTTCTGATAGTTGTTCTGACAGACGAGCAGGTGAGCGGAGTTGTCTGAGATATGCTTCTTGATTATCTCTTGGAATTGATTGAATGATTCACGAAGGTCATCAACCTTGCCTTCAACCCTGTCAATGTCAGCTTTTGATATGCCTTTGTCGATTGGAGGAGCATGAACATCGTCGGAGTTGTTGGGCGTTTGCATTGGAATTTTCCTCTTTCGCTTCTTCCTACCCCCGGCTGCCTCATCTGCCTTCTCGCGCATGAGCTCTATATCGGCCTTGGTAGCTCCGCCTTTGAATAATTGGTTTGAAAAACGCGACCCATCTTTGATTAGTCTGACCATTGAATCTACTCTTGTATCATCTTCCTCGTCGGAGAAGCACAGTTCCGCCTCGTCAACCTCCACGTCTGTGTCTTGTGGGATGATATGAGTCACGCTCACCTGTGTGGGAAAAAAGGTTTAAGTTAGATGCGAGTTTGTGTATATAAAAGTGAGTAAGATATTGGTTAGCCGGATATTTGTGACTATGATATATTTGTGACTAGAATATATGTTAGCCGGATATTATTTACAATAGCATGTATAAACGGTTAATTTCCTCTATAATGTATGGCCAATTCGAAGATTATACTGCTACACGTGCTACGTTTAACATATCTATAAACTGATGCTGATGTACGGCTATTGAGCGTGATGTGTGTATAATAGGGGATGAAATTAATGAACAAAAAAAAAGTGTGGTTGGGTTGAGTAACATACATTTTTAGCTGTGTCCAACGTCCTTGCGTGTGCTGGCTTGATGCCGTTCCTAGGGGGGTTTGAGAAAAGTCCGCGTCTCCAGCAACATCCGATGCAGAGTCTTGAGTGACAATTTCAGTGAGCGCGGGAACAGCTCTGGTCATCACCATCTGAAGGGACTGAACGTATCCCGGGAGAGCGATGGTGCTTTGCGTAAGATTTAGCTCGTCTTTTTCCTTTATACTGCTAATCAACATCTCAAAGGACAGTCGGCCCCACGGGTAAGCGAAGAACTCGTCAAGGTCTTTAATCTTCTCGGCGTGCTCAACTGATATTTTTGCGATGTGAGTGGTTGGAAGAATCACATAGGCAAGGATTGCGAGAAGGGCGTACTTGATTCTAGTCTCTTGTGAGGTGACCGTCTTACGCTTGAGCATCCGGATGACAGATGATACAGTTACTTCCTTAAGCATGCCAAATAGGACGTTGTAGTATGGCTGTTCAGATATGAGTTTCTCCGTGGCTTTCGACGGTGGGCTAGGGTATTTTCCACACGGTAGGCCGGTTACAGTGGCAAACTCTCTCAGTGAGAATCTTATTGGGTTCTCCGCAAAAAGGAACCATGCCTCGTACTTTTTTCGAACTTTCAGCTGTCTGGAAAGCATGTATCGTCCTAGACGGCCGGAGTAGGGTGTCTGGTCGGCGAGCTCGAGGAACTTTCCGAAAGGTGACCGCTTAATAACATCAACTTCTTCAGGATCGAGAGTGTCTAGAATGAGTCTGAGGCCTCCTGGTTTGTGATATGGAGTGACTCTTAATCCAACCGGTTCTTCCCCAAGAGGAAAAAAACGAGGTGGTAGTTCGATTGTCTCCGTATTTGCCATCAATGCATGTGCCGGAGAGAGATCTGATATTGAACGAAGATTACATGACCATGTATGAGCCCTAAAAACTGTTGGGTGAATCGAAAGGGGAAAAGAAAGAGACAAGTACTTACGGCGTATATAAATGTGACAGATCTCGATTTAACAAACTCTGATAACTGTGGGTTCGTCTGTGAGGGATTTATCGCCGAGATTGAATCGATGATTACGCTGGTGATTCTTCATCAGACAGGTGACCGGAACTGAGACGGCAACGAGACGTGTGAAACTGAAACCGGAACGAGATAAAAGAAAGATTTATGACACCATATTTCTGATTTTGGATGAATTTGGATGAAAGAGTTGAGTTGTATTGTGTTGCGGAGAAAATAAAGGTGGTGGAGAGAGATGTATGTAGTAAATTCGAACTGTTTCGATTGTAGTGATAATATTATTCTTGCATCACGCGTAATGATGGAAACGTCTCGTAGGTATCGAGCTAATGTGTGTAGGGGTAGTGTTGTCATTAAAAAAAAACACGTCGCCTTTAACTCCGAAAATCCATCACCGCATATATGTGGGTTATGCTTGTATATGCACCGCAAATTCTCTATAATAAATAACTAAATTTGAACAAATTGTATTATGAATTGAGAGTTAATACTTTCCTTTGATAAGTTTTTGTGTAGCTTACTTTATTTTGATTTAAGCTGCCCGAGAATATAAGAAACAAAGACAAACCCAAAATAAGCCAAAATCAGTGCATCCAAAAGTTGTTCATTTTTTTTTTGTAAAAGTTTTATCTTAAGAAATAACGAAATTTCCAAAAGTTGTTCATCTGTGAAGCATATTAGAGTATTGGTTAAATTTGATTCAATGTATTAGGTGGTTAACTCGTTGGGGTTAGCTAACGTATATATAAAGACGGTACATTGTAACAAAAAGGTACAATAAGTTTGAGCTCGTCACTTTCTCTTTTGTAATAAAGCATATTGTGTATACATATTCTACAACCGTGAATACGTTTTGTGTCTTGTAGTATTCGATTTTACATTTAGTTACGTAATACGTTGATAAATGCCAACTTCCACCTATTTTTGGTAAAAAGACAACAAGTTCCAGCTATTGTTATTTGTACACAAATTCATATACTTACTTTTTGGCAGTGCATTGATATGGATGTTTTTTCTTATTGTGTGATGAATCATTGATATTATGGGATATTATTGACTTATTGTCTCGGCTTGCTTTGATTATCATTGATATTGTTGCGACTTGTTTTTTTGTTGGTTTTATTGATATTCTATTGATTACTTACCGAATTACCAGGTTTCCGTTTGTTGATGTACCCATAAATATTAAATACTCTTTTTTTTTACTTGTTCCGCCGTTTAAAATGAGTCTGATCAAATGTAGAACGAGTCAGAAAAACACATCACATAATGAAAAAGTATTAATTTTTATTTTATACAACGCTTGTTAAAAGTATTACTCAACCGATATTTTGTTTAACTGCCACACTTGACTCCTTTGCCATTCGCTGCTTTAAGCACGTAGTTAATGTTTAGGGGGTCTACCACCTATACGTAGAGCTGAGAATTCGAGTTAATTTAAGCAATCCGGATGTCGGGGTATTGCCAATTGCATATTTGGAAGGGCATATTCGGATGGAATGGGTATCTGAAAAATACAGCAAATTGAGAGAAAGGTGAGAGACAGAAAAACATGTTTTCTATGTGTATTTGGTAGAGTAACTAACAGTTACACTATTTTATCCAGGGACGGAGGTAGGGAAGGAGGTGTGGGGTCAGCTGACCCTACTACTTTTTAAAAAAATATTTCCTTTTTATTTAAGAAAATTTGTATTGATCATAAAAAAAAGAAAATTTGACCCCACTAAAAATATAACTTCACAAAAATAATCACAAAACATTAAAGATTGAAAATAATTTAAAATTATATAAATAATATGTTTATTTTATTTGTTAAACATTTGATTTATATTAATTTTAGCTTAAATTTCAATAAACATGTTTTTTATATTAAAATAGGACAAACCCGCCCTACGGGCAGGCATGACGGGCGAATAAACAAAATAATAATACAAATTTATTTAAAATCTTTAATTTATTTTAATAAAAAATACCATGTTCATAATTATTTTACAACCATTTTATCTATATATTTTAAAATTCATTTTAGAAATTATTATTTTATGTATATCAATTACTATGGTTAAAATTGTTTGATGTTATAATATTCAACCTTACATTATGCCGCGATTAACTATAGAGAAAAAGACTAGGATAGTACTAAACCAAGTTTTTGTTCTCAAAGTAGCACTCAAGACTCAAAATCACAAAAATAGGTTTCATTAAAGAGGTAAATATACACTTATACCCCTTGGGTTAATTAATCCAAACCTTAGGGTTTAGAGTTAAGGGGTGGAGTTTTGGAATTAGGGTTTAAAATTTTATAAAAAATAAATACTAAAATAAAAAATAAAAATTTTAAAAACAGTTTCAAAAAGTATTTTTAAATTATAAAAAAAATTGAAAAAAATAATAGAAAATTCGAAAAAAAAATTTCAAAAAAAAAATTATAAAAATTTCGAATCTGAAAACACGTAATCTGAAACTATGAAAAAAATAATTTTTTTTGTTTTTTTTTTATTTTTATTTTTTTTATTTTTATTTATTTTTGTTTGTTTATTTAATTTTAAACCAATGGTATTAGGAATATTTTACTCTTTAATGAATGTCATTTTTGTGACTTTCTCCTTCTAATGCTATTTTTAAGACATAAACTTCAAAATGTGCTATTATTGACAATTGCCCTTAACTATATTTCATAATATAATGTTAAAATTTAATGGGCTATTTTTATTTTGGCAATGTGGATATTTTGATATGTTTATTTTATTTAGATAATCTAGTTTTATATCTAGTATTAGTGATATCTTTGGATGCAATATTCTTTTTCTTTTTTTTTTTACAGCTTAACAATTTTTTTATATTAATGTGGTTTGTTTAAATTTCTACCAACCAAATGTTTTCATATTTTCTCATTTTACTTGGTCTAATTTATTAGTATTAATTGTGTTTATTTGATTAACAAAAATACAACCTCGTTATCTTATTCTGATACATTATTTTTCTTTTTAATTTTCTTTCAACTTTGTTTGATATACAACGTAATAGCAATATCATAAATGAATTCTTCTATTTGTTGTTCTTATGAATTTTTCATACTTATTCTTGAAATTGTGTATTATGGATTATTTATGTATTTAAATAATTTTGTTGTTATATTTTTGATATCTTATGGATTATTTTAGTTTTCATAAAATTCCTGATATTCGCCGTTTTTATTTTTCTTTCGTAAGTCTGGGTTCAGTGAAATAAAACAAAATTCAATTACTTGCAAGTCAAGCTTGTTGGTACTGCCATCAAGGAACTTATACTTATTTCTCAACTATGGTTGATAAAGGATTAGCACTTAGATGATGATATTAACCTTCAATTACATTTACACGAAGCTACATATGTAGTTTGTAAAACATTTGTCAGTTGTCTTTTTCTTTTTCTTCTTCTTACTGATATGACCATCTTTTATCTGGAACATCTGAGAATAGCCACTTTATTATAAACTTGCAACATTGACACGGATCGATGGAACTTCAAGTGCTTCCACGAGTCTTCCTGCAGTGATCCTCACGCATCCCTGATTCCCATCGTCTCCACATGTTTTAAAGAAAATGTTGAACAGCTCTTTCAAAACACCACCGTTCCACCAATTCTCTCTCGAGCTTCCGTGTCTCAGCACATCCCTCCTGTTGCTCACCATAAAAACAATCTCTGAGATCTCCTTCCTAAGACACTTCCATGTGTTCTCGGTCGTGCTGACTAACATTTTCACCAGCTGCACGACCGTTTCAAGGACATGTGACCTGGTAACGTCTGCATTCTCATCCCACAATAGAACTTGGTCCACGTGCGTGAAATCAATAATCCTCGGGAGAAAACCCCTTGTGTTGCCGAGGTTTCCACAGTTATCATGATCTTTTGCTAGCTTCTTCAGGATCAAGAGTCCCAAACTGTTGAATCATGATCTTTCGCTAGCTTCTTCAGGATCAAGAGTCCCAAACTGTTGAATCTACAGAAGTCATAGTGTAGATTAGAGTCACGGAACACTTTTCTCTCCAATCTCATCAGGCGCTTCACCTGATGATCTCGTGCTCTCTATAACGAAAAAATAGATTCCATTGCACCAGATATCCCAGCGACTCTTAAAGAGTTCTGCTGTTTGCTAGCGAGTTTTGATAGTATATCAGCAGCTGATCTCCTAGTCTCTTCCTTTTGCAGATATTTTCACTTCAGCATCTCCACCAACCTAGTAACAACAAAAAAAGTTAGTAACTGTGTCATCACTTATCTGTAAAGTCTATACATTTTGAGTTGTAAAACCTTTCAACAACAGGGACGTTGATTATGATCTTCTCAAGTGTCTCATCCGAGTACCATTGATTGACTGCAAACTGTCTAAGAATCCTAACTCCGGTAAGCTGCTCATCAGAAGAGTTTGATCCAAAAAGCTCCATATCAAGGCTCACATTAATCCATCTTCAAACCATCAATATCCGCAATGTCTCCACATCGATATCTGCAAATCAATCCAAGCATGAGAAGATGATTTTTGAAAAGTTAAACAAAACTAAAGATAAGGCCTTACGTTGATTCCATCAACCACCCAGAAGTTTTATAAGCCATGATATTTCTCAGAGAGACCACCAAGAACCAGTGATCTAGCAAACCATTAGCAAAGAATTATTAAAAAACCTTTAGGTCATATCAAATTCTTAAAAAAATTTAATAGCAGATTTGGAGTATGAAGCTCTGTGGACAGGAAGACATAACCTGAACTATACAATACAACCGGGAAACCACTTCCATCACAAAAGGTTTAAAATTATATAATAAAGAAAGAGACTTGTATGGTTCATCATTAAAGACATCCTTTCATAGTATTTTTTTAAATCTTATTTTGTAGAACAAAATGAAAACAAATGAACAATTTCTAAAGAAAAAAAAAACAGACAGAGATTAGTCCAAGAAGACGTTTGAAGTTCTTCTCTCAAGGCATGAGAGCGAGAGCAAATCCTACCTTAGAACTCTTCTCAATCGCCCTAGAGTTAATCTCTCTAGAGATGGTGATGAACGACTTTGGATGCCACCCGTGTTGGATCAGTGCTATACCTGCATTGTTCACGCATGCCTTCACTGTGGTCAATGGGTCAAGAGCGTGTTGAGCTCCCAGCATCCCACGGTTATGGAGTTCACTTTGGCTATTCAAGTTGTGGTTAGCCTCAGCTCCAACCAGTGTGTTCTTCAACGGGTTCCAAAAAAAGTGAAATTTTCTCAAATAATCCAAAACTGACCTTAAGAAATATGGGAAATTCATAGAAGAACCTTTTATGTCTTCAAAATCGAGTACTCGTGCTCACAGACAATCCGTAGGATGAACCGGCGAGGATACCATGGAGGAGACGGAGTAGTCTGATCGCTTCCTGAAGGTGATTCTTTGCAATTATTTGAGAAAATCGACAAATCTCAATTCAAGTTCCACTCTTTGTCATCGACTTCAGCATCTCAATCAGTGGAGGAGCAGCGTGCGATCTTCGAATCAGAGAGAAAGATGGATGACTTCGTTTTCAGAATATAAGTTTACTGCGTTTTTTTTTTTTTTTTTGACGGACTAAGAGGATGGGTTTCAGAGGAGAAAGGCTAATCTTTTTATAATCGCACACAGAGGCGGACCCACGTGTTAGGAAGGGGTTGCACGTGCAACAGGTTAAATATAACTATTAAAGAGTTTTAGTCATTGGACAAGAAGAAATCGTAGCTCAGTTGGTGAAATACTCCCTTTCTTGACCCCCCTTTCCTGAGTTCAAACCCCTTGTGTTATCTTTTTTTACTTATTTTAGTATAAAAATGTTTATACTGGGCTGAAGCCCAAACATTTGACACCCCTAAAAAATG
Organism: Brassica rapa; assembly: GCF_000309985.2. Taxonomy (NCBI): domain Eukaryota; kingdom Viridiplantae; phylum Streptophyta; class Magnoliopsida; order Brassicales; family Brassicaceae; genus Brassica; species Brassica rapa. Next base: position 22,610,750 of record NC_024799.2, on the reverse strand, counting down.
GGGCTGGGTCCGCCACTGATCGCAGATACACCGTCACACAGAAAATTTGCATTGAAGCCTACACTATGGTTGTGGATTTAAGAAGGGGTCTAATGCAAAGATTTTGTAACTGGAAGCGTTTCGGCGATGAAGATGAAGCTCAGACGTCGTTATCAAACAAAGAGCCGTAAAGTTTTACTCTTCGCGTAAGAGAATAGGGTTGGTTCTATCGGGCCGGCCAGCTGGTCTAATCATTCAAACATAAAGCCCACCATACATTAAAAGCCCGCACCAATTGATTCTTACTTAAATGAAGTGATGCGTTTTTGGAAGTAGGACACGTCTCACCTCGATATCACCCGAATTTCTGACGTGTCGTCTTTGTTGGTATCACCAAGAGAGATTGAAAGTCTCTTTTATATATAAAGATGTTAGTTACATGTTTCAATAAAGCCCAAATTGTATTAGGTCCAATAATTAATATTTTTTTTTTTGAAATTAATGAGTGAATTTGAAAAAAGTGATTTGTACTTCTTTTTTGGATAAACGCAAAAAGAAAGAACTCTCATGTTACCCAAGCAATTTTTGGATAATTTTTAAATAAATTTTCTAATTTTTTTTGTTATATACTCTCCTCTTTATTTTACCAAACTAGAAATGATTATGATTAACTGATTTAATTCAATAAAAAATTTAAGGTTTATATTCATGATCTGAGTATTTTTTAAATCTAATTTTGTTTTTAGAAGTAGATTAATCTTTAAAATTTACCAGTTAACTAATGGATCAGTTTCTGAATCGGCAAAAAAATATCAGCGAGTGAAAATTGTCAAAAAAAAAGTATTACAATATCGCAGTAGTAATGAGTTTCTAAAATTGTTCTGATTTGTTTTATCGAAAATATTTTAAATTGTAGTAAATAATTATGATAAGCAAGTTTTAAAATATGAATGATCATAGAGTATATTTATAGTTTTTTGTGGTTATAAATTATGTATTTGGAAAAAACAATTTTTATCCCGGTACAAAAATTTTCTGGCTCCGCCACTGCTAAACTATAAAAAAATGTATAAATTTTAGAATTAATCCGAATAATAACAATAAATCCCTTAAAACATTATTTTACAAATATTATAAATTTACAAGGTCGAAGAAAAAGGGGAGGGTCCAGGGCTAAGATGCTCACATGCCATAGCGCAAGCAGGAAACAAGATTTACTCCTTTGGTGGCGAGTTAACACCAAATCAGCCCATCGACAAAGACCTTTACGTCTTTGACCTCGAGACCAGGACTTGGTCGGTTGGTCCATTTCTCCAGTCACCGGAGACGTTCCGCACCTCTCTTGCTTAGGCGTCCGTATGGTGTCAGTTGGATCAACCCTCTATGTCTTCGGAGGCCGAGACGCTTCCCGCAAATACAACGGTTTCTACTCTTTTGACACGACCAAAAACGTGTGGAAACTGCTAACTCCGGTCGAAGAAGGACCCATTCCTCGTAGCTTCCACTCTATGGCAGCCGATGATAAAAACATTTATGTTTTTGGTGGAGTGAGTGCTACGGAGCGTCTCAAGAACCTAGACGCCTACAACATCGTTGATCAGAAGTGGGTACAGTGTGCGACTCCAGGAGAGTCGTTTAGCCTAAGAGGAGGAGCCGGGCTCGAAGTAGTGCAAGGGAAGGTTTGGATGGTTTATGGATTCAACGGATGCGAAGTAGATGATGTTCATTACTACGATCCTGTTGAAGACAAATGGACACAAGTGGAAACATTTGGTGAGAAGCCTTCCGCAAGGAGCGTTTTCGCTAGTGCGGTTGTTGGAAACACATTGTGTTGTTCGGAGGTGAGGTAGCGATGGATCCATTAGCTCACGTGGGTCCGGGGCAATTGGCCGGTGGGACTTTTGCGATGAATACAGAGACATTAAAGTGGGAGAGGTTGGATAAGTTAGGTAAAGAAGAGGAGACTCCGAACATCAGAGGATGGTCGGCTTCCACAAGTGGTACCATCGATGGTAAGAAAGGGCTTGTGATGCATGGTGGGAAAGCTCAGACCAATGGCCGTTTTGATGATCTCTTCTTTTACGGGATTGACTCTGCTTAAAATCTTTAAAACGCCGTTTGATGATAACCGCTTGCGATTGTGTGTTTCTGATTTAATAAGGGAGGGTCGTCATAGTTGATATCATATGATCCTTTACCAGTGTCTCCTTTTTTTTTGTTTATGTATGTTTGTTTGTTATATATTTTGTGTTTTATCAATAATTTCCTATTTTCTCCAAAAAAATCAGAGAATATAAAGAAAGAAGCAAAACTAAGATCAGAGCCATGAATCATAAATCAAAACAATTGTATATATATATATATATATCTTTTTTTTATATATCCGTGGGGGATCCGAGGCGGTAAGTCCAGACTAATCCCCATGAATCCTTCCATCTGGGCACGCACGGTTATAGGCGGGAAGGTGGCCATTTGTATATATGACTCTAGTTAAATGAAGAATTATGGATGTGTTAGAAACTCCTAAAACGCGTGTAAGAATAGAGCCATGAATCACAAATCAAAACAATTGTATATATGACACTCCGAGGAGAGTGATAAAGGTCTACAAGGACGATTGGATCACTATAATATTGTCATTTACATGTTTAAATAAACAAATCGATGTTCATCTACATATTGAGAAAATAGATTACTTAAAAAAATTACACTTTTAAATAATCTAAAGAATTTTTCTTCCTTTTTAAAACGAACCCTTTGGTTCAAAAATGAAAGAAAAGGCAGTCTAAGTCTTTGATATTAAGTGGGCGTGGAGCGGATATCATGTTTTTGAAGATCTCTATGATATTACATTTTATCCTGATCAATATTTTTATTACTCCCTTCAGAAATAAAAAAAAGTATTTAGCAATTTGGTTATTGATCGTAAAGATACTATAAAATTGGGAGAAACAAAATTATTATTGTGGGCTGAGGTACATATTTCACTTACACATGGATTGTATCATACCAGATTATTGTTAGAACTTAGAAGCAATAGTACTGACTATCCCAGACTATCCCAGGATGATGGTGTTTTACGGATGAGTCATGAAAAAGTCAGGATTTCCATTCGGGACAAGGATGGTATAAAACTTTAGAAGGTTTTGATGGTTTAATATGAGCGAAAATACAAGAGCGTGTTAGTCACCACTACATTCTGAGATAAATGCACTCATTTGGGCAATGAAATGTAAGAGGAATCTAAAATCACCCGCATTCATGGATAATTCTTAGAGTACCTAACCACTAATAATATTAAAAAAATGAAAAAGAAAGTAAGAAAAAATGCATGATGAAGAGAGATAGAGAGAGTCGTACCTTCTTCAAGGGACTCTTGCAAAGAATTCAAGAGACGTACATCCATGTGTCGTCACTCGTACTATAACTAGCTTAGCTTCTTTATTTATTTTAAGTAATCATTTATAATAAGTTATTATTATTATAATGATCAGGTACTCTCTTTGCCATTTCAACAACTAGTGATGTCCTAAGACAATATAATGTTACCTTTGCAATGAATTGTTCTCATTTGGTGAAGATGATTTTGGAATCAGAAGAGTAACCAATCTTTACAAATTATTTGAAAGACATAAAGTTTTTGAAAAGAAGTTTCAACACCTTACAGATCATTCATAATTCATATACCACACAGTGGCGGAGCTAGACAAAAGTTTTACTGAGGCAATATAAGATTTAAACTTAATTTATAGGGGGCAATAGTATAAATTTTACCATCTAAACCATATAAATTTTGAATAATTAATGAAAATACACAAAAAATAAGTATTTCATAGAGGGCAGTTGCCCTCTTTCCTCTCTACCTCCCTCCGCCACTGATACCACAGACGCAAAATCTAAAGACAGACAGTCTCATACGAAGTGCAAGAAAACAGTTATCTTTCACCGTCCATTTATGGATGGAAAATTACCAGTTTGGTTTGCAGAGTTTACATGAGTTTGTTTACGTTGCTGACAAATTTTTTTTAATACTTTTACAAATTTAATTTGATCAAATCATTATTTTACATATCTTTTGTTAATATATTTTTAAAAATATTATTATTTTTATATAATAAAGTATCTCATTCTATGTAAACGCAGTTTATTATAGAGTGTTAATATTTTAAGAACTGTTCAACCCTGCAAAAGGTCAGGTCTTTACCTAGTAAAAGTATTATAGTCAATTTAAATTATTAATTTACCAAAATTGAAAACTGCATAACCTTAAAATTATAAATTAAAGATTGCATTCAACTCATAACCTTAAAATTATAATTTTATCATGTTAATAAATTAATAACGCATTTGCCACGAGATTAGCTCTGTTCAAACCCCTGGCAATGCTCCTAGTACAATTAGTTACGAAGTTTATGAGTTGGCTGGTCATAGTGTTTCATTATTATACATGTGTATCGGGTGTAGTGAGAATATATTCCTATCAACTATTTGCGGTGCGTCAACGTCTAGTCACATGTATTATTAGTTGTAATTAAATAACTAGATTTCCACCCGCACAACCGTACAGGTATATATTTTCACATTTATATATATAGATATTTGTTTTACATAATTATTATATATTTTTAATGTTACTCACATATTTAAATATTTGTATAATTATGCCAAATATAATAATTTAATAGTTTTCATCTGTAAATTAAAATCATCACATATATATGTTGCTTATTATATATTTTTCCTATTGAATTTGCGTTTGATTACTAAACTAAATTTTTTAATGCGTGAAATAACATATATGAAAACAATTTTGTATTTAATATATTATAATCATGATCCGTAATTCAAATCGCTAGATTTTTTTAGTAAGTTTTTAATGTTTATTAATTTATATAATAAATTACTGTATATTAAAAAGTTTAAGATAATTTAAATTTTTATACATGTATTATATAGTTTACTAATATTAACCCGTTCTACTAACATATTACATTTTTAGCATAAATATTTTATATTTGTGAAAATAAAATATGTTAACTTATCAATTTAAAATAATTTTATCATATTTTGTTCAATATAACGTTTTTATTTTAAAATGATAGATATTATCATAAAATTGATAAAATAGAATATAATTATATTATTTTAGTAAAATTTCATTGCTAATTACAAAATTAGTTGAAAATATTTATATTCAATTTATGACAATTAAGATCTTATTATAATCTTTTTCAAGAGATTTGTTAGAATTTTAAATTTTTTTTTAAAAAACTAAAAGATATTATGACTAAAGTAGTTAAAAATATTATATATATTAGCATTAGTGATATACATTTAATAGAAAATTTAAATGATGGTCCAAATAAAAATATCACTCATCAAAAAATCATGATTTTTATTTTATTAGAAAAAAATTTGAAAAAATTAAAATAGAAATAAATATTTATTTCTAACAAAATCTTTAAAAATTATTAGTAAATTTATTTTGAAATTAGTAAATTTCATTTTATTTAAATTTTCGTTTATAAACTAAAACTATATTAAATTTTAATTTTTAATTATATTTTATGATAATTTAAATTAAAACTAACAAATTTTTTAAAGTAAATTTAAAAAGATTCTAAGAAGATTTTAAAAAGATTTTGTTAGAACATTTTAAATATATTCATTTGTATTTCAAATAAAAAGATAAAGATATTAAAAGATATATAATAATGAACTTATGTAAAATATGATATTTTCTAGGAATGGTCCAAACTAAAAAAATCACACATGAAAAGAAGTCATGACTTCTGTTTTAATATATTAGAAGGATCAAGAAACCCCTTCGTAGGGGTGGGGTAGAAGCCGAATACTTGGTATTTTCAGTATACTTAGTACTCAGCTTGGCTTGTACGAGTATTAAAATTTTGGACTTGTGCTTGGTTTGTTAAAAACGAGTATTTATAGTTTCAAGTACTTACGAAAAATTGATGGACTTGGTAGTTAGTTGCTTTGTTTTATTATTTGTTACTTATAAATTATTTACAAATTATTTGATAATTATTGGTAAATTATTTGATAATTAGTTGAAATTTAAAAGTATACTAGATTTTGACCCGCACTTTCTAAGTGCGGGAATTAACAAATAAATTCTATATTATATTTTTGCTGTCAAAAATTATTATTATTAAATGTTTGTATGAACTTAATATATTATGTATATTTTTAGTAGTGGTTTCATACGTTTTGGGTGTGCATGATTTATATTAAATGATTTAAGGTTTTTATGAAATAAAATGTGATGTATGAAGTGTGTTTTTGGTACAATATATCAACATTATAATACAAACAATCTTTATCAGTGTTTTTTTTGTCAAAAATATATATATAATTATATATATATATATATATATATATATATATATATATATATATATCCGTCAATAATAAGTATTCACATACTGAGTAAAATATGTTATCAAGATTTATGAAATGTTTAACAATTTTAATAGTTTGACAAAGGTTTTTTATAATTAATTTTTAATATATTAAATTGGTTTGAAAAAGTGATTTTTAGACTGTAAACTAAATCATAAAGTTAATATGAGCTTCCTTTTTTTTTAAACAATATATGGGCTAGTTAATAAAAGTCTATTTATTACAAAATTCTCACCATGTTTAAGTGGGCTTCCGACAGCAATAATATAAGAACAAAAACATAATGTATCTTCATTAGTTTTGAAAAAAGTCAGACAAAAAATCAATATTGACTGTTAATTTGCTAAAAAAAAAGGAAAGTCATTCGAATCTTCCACGCCGAAAGCTCATCTTCATCAAACCTCCATTTCTAGAATCGATGATCGATTTCTGAGGCGCTATAACCGTCCTCACCCTAACCGATCTAAAGAGAGTACAACAAATCGAGTGGATCAGGTTGATTTTTTTTTATAATCGAGAGAAAGTACATTTTCGTTTCCTTCATCTATGATTCAAACTATCTTCTCTTTTGTTTCTTGATGCTTTTTCGTAACATGCAAAACCAGATCGTTGATAACCTGGCGGGTAAATATCTGTCTTCTCCGATCGGTCTTTACATACTGATGGTTTGAATTTAATTTTTTTAGTTGAAGTATTAGCCGTAATGAAAATCATTTTTTCTCTGCATTACATGAATTATTTTAGGAAAAACTTTGCTGGCTGCATGATTGATGACACACGTTTACATAGTTGTAGTTTTTGGGTAGTCTGTGTACTCAATGTTCAGTATTACTATACTTTAGTCTTTAATCATTAAATTATAACTTTTACCAATAGTTTTTGGGATAATCTGTGTACTCTATGTTTTTTTTTTAATTTTCCCTTGTTTTCACACATCTTTCTAATCCTTGCCATCATAGACTCAATGTTTGCTTTCTCTGATACAGCTTCTCTAAATAAATCTTGAGCATGATCGGAAACATTTGATACATCACTTTCTTGACTGCTAAAAATTAACTGTTCATAATAAACATATTTGAGTGCTTATATATACATTCAGGGAAGATGTTATTATCTGAAACATACCTAACCTGGAATGGATTCGTAACGTTGGAGCTATTAGTTCATGTTACTGCTATCTGCCTTAGTTTAGGAGTAGACTTAGCACCATCTTTTCTTAAAACATGACTGCTTTGCTTCACACCAGATTGTAACATTGTTTTGCTCTGTATTATTTGCTCAGTTTCTGGTTTTTAGTTATTATGATTTTGCTAAAAGTATACCAAATCAAAATAAATATCTAAAGTAGCAACACATACCTTTTAAATCTGTATTAAGTCTGCTCCTCTATGAAGTTGGATATTTTGTCGTATTTAGTGTATCTGAGCAGCAAAGTGTGTTATAATATATGCCCGTCCATGTTTACAAAATTGATGTAAATCTTACTTTTGCAGTGTATAGATATTGGATCCGACATATGACCAGCTCGTAACTGATAGCCATCTGAAACCTTACTCTCATATTATAGACAAAAAGCACCTCAAAATTGTTTACCTTCTTGTCAGAGAAAATGATTTCCGTTGTCTCACTAAATTGTTCACTTTATCAAAATCCAGGTGTGAAAAAACTTTGACTTGGATCCACGTTTCAGTTTTGTACGCCTTGATATCGGACATGTATGATAACTTCAGTGTAGGCTTCATTTTCTATGCCTAATTTTTTAGCAAGGTGTTAGGTTGAATGGGTCGAGTAGATAATATATATAGCAAAAGGAAAAGATTTGGTGAGAATAAAGAAAGATATTAAAGATTTTATTTAAAAAATTGTTAGTAAGATATGCCTTGCGAGTCGGATTTTGCTATAAATTAGGAATATATTATTTTTGGATTCATTATGGAAATTTAAATTAATTATTAAACTTCAAAGGAATGAAATATATTGGTGGTTAGCGTAATTAATTTATTGTTGAGAGAATATGCTTAGAAAATATGGACCTGTTACTGACTTGATAGATATTTGGTAATCCGTTTCGCAAGGCATATCTTTATTTGCATATTTGGTTGTTTGTGTGAGACATTTTCTATTAGTGATAAGATCAATAAAAAATTTTATTAACGATTAATAGTATTAAGTCGGAAAATTGATAGACAATATGGGGTTTATGGTTTGAATTATGAAAAATTCAAAGTTTCATATTTCGTTTGTGCTCATCTAATTATTATTATTATCATATTGTAAATGGAAATATATAATATGCAATAATATATTCACGGATCAATATGGGGTTTATGGTTTGTTTTTGCATGGTAAACAATTTTTTATATTTGTGTTAAAAAAAATTTATATTGAGGCAACACTTGTAAAAATAGTTCTAGGGTTTATGGATTCACTTGAAATTAGGCGTTGTAGGGTTTATTGATTCGTTTGCTAGGTATACGATATACAATGGGGCAATCCGTTTTTTTCTAAAGTTCATGCTGCTCAGATGATAATTTTAATATCAAATTTGTATTCAATGGACTTGGTATGCAATGAACATCCTATCAATGTTTTAGGGTTTAGGGATACAATACTTATAATTTATTATTTTTTAGGGAAAAAGAAATGTTAGTTATTTTCGTCAGTATTTCAATCAAAAATGTTTTTGAAAGACTTAAACGTAAGTGGGTCAAAGCAATCTAACTTTTTAATTAAATAAGTGGAAAAAGAATACACAAAATTAGGAGAAGGTTACCTGGGAGGCTGCGTTTTATTGGAAAAAACAAAAAAACTTTTTAATTAAAATCATAGCTTAAAAATAATATAGTGGCAGAATCTTGTAAATATTGTTAAAACATAAGGGCACCTCAAAAAAGGGCCTTCTGTTTTAATAGTATTGATTATTATAAATAATATGTCTTTGTTTTTATTTTGTCATTGTTTTTCATGTTTCTTAGTCATTCGTAAATAGATCAAATTAAAAAAGAAAAATTCCAAAATTCTTATATAAATATATCATTTATATTTGATTCACTTATAAAGATTGAAATATAAACGAGTTGTTTTACTATAATTTAAGAAAATATATATTTGTTCAACTAAAAAATGAATAATAAACCAAATAATTAATTTTATTTTATATGATTTTGTATTTGTATTTATTTGCAAGTAGTTTGAATAGACTAGACTACTTGATACACATCTTGGTCAAAACAAGTATTCGACTTTAAAGATCAAATACCAACCAACCAAGTAGTGAACATAGGCAAATAACAAGTAATTGTAGCCACTCATAAAATACATAAATTTTAATTAATTAATGATATATATACTAAGCTTTCACTAGGGTATTTCAACGTCGTTTCAGACTATTTGAAACTCTTTCGAGGTAGGTTTCAAGGACTGAAGTGAAGATTATATGCGGATCTCTCTACTTCGAGCAAGTCTCTCCTTGTGACACTTCTATCTCATGCTTTGTTGTCTTACTGTTATTGTTGTTCATCTCACCGTCAACTTACCTCCGGGTAATCGTTGTAACACCTTAGACTTAGTTAATAAAATTTGTGCACAAAAATAATATTTATAGATATTTGTAAGTATTTTACTAGCTCCTCTAAATAATTTCAAAGTTTTATAAATAATATTATACTTTTCAAACACTTATTTTATTTTTTTGAACTCTTACAACGGATTTTATTATAGTTTATATACGATAAATAAGGATTTATAAATAATTTAAGGCCCATAATTTTATATGGTTTTACAATTATGTACTTTTTATAAAATTCCGTAGCCAATTTACAGATTTCATATATAACTTTATAAACATTTATCAATTTTGTTGATTCTACGAATCTTATCAAATTTACAAGAATTTATAAATTATTATTCAAAATTTACTGATAAAATCTCTCAATTAAAAATTTTAACTGCTCTCCATCCAAAATAAAGACATTGTAGATAGAAAATGGCCGATGTTATGGTTTATATTGAAAGTTTAAAATGCTAAAATATTAGTCGAGCGGTTATCTATATATTTTGGACACTAATTGATAAATATAAAACTAAAGATTCAAAATGATTCGATAGTTATAGACGGAGATAAATTCGACAGAAAGATGATAGACAAAGAAGAACGGTTATTTTCCTATTTAAAAATAGTAGGTCTTATAACAAAAACCCTTTCATTAGTGGCACATTTGCCACGAGATAGCTCTGTTAATACCCCTGGCAATGCTCCTAGTATAATTAGGAACTCATATGAGCTGGCTTGTCTTTTAGTTTCATTATACATGTGTATTGGGTGTAGTTAAAACGATCAACTATTTACGGTAGGACAACGCGTAGTCACATGGATTCATTCATTATTAATCATAGCAATAAAGAAAATATTACATTCAACTCATAATAAAAAAAATTATGATTTATATCATGTTAATAAATTAATGTCCCATTTGCCACGAGAATAATTATCTAGGAAGTCATATGCATTGGCTTGTCTTGTAATTTCATTAAACATGTGTATTGGGTGTAAGAAATATACTAGATTTTGATCCGCGCTTTCAAAGCGCGGATTTATTTTTGTTTTTTTTTTCAATTGACAAATATTTAGTAAATGTCACATTTTCATATATTTGTGTTTTATTTTATAAAAGACTTAAAAAATTTATCTTTAATTATCGTATTTCATTTTAAATGACTATTTATGTTTAAAAAATTAAACTTTATTTTTTAATGAATTAAGTTAGTATAACTCTGATAAATTAATTTTATTATGGAGTTAATATTTTAATTAAAAAATTATATACTTTTAATAAAGATTTATACTTTTCCATAAAAAAATTCAATTATTTTTATGAATGCTTAAATTATATTAAGAAAAGAAAAAAATAATAATTAAGAATAGTTGAAAAAAAATTATTTGAACTTGGACTCAATGGCCCAAAGAAAAAAAAGTGAGAATTGAATCTGATTTTTTAATAGACCCAAATGGCCCAAGAAAGATTTGATGTGGGATAGATCCAAAAATAATGATCCAATATAGATTTTTATTAATATTACTTAATTGCCCTTAATGAAACATGCAATGTTATTGAAGGAAATGACAGACTAAAGTAATTATTACAATAGGATACTGCTTTAATAGTATAGATATTCTGATCAACTATTTGCGGGAACGTCAACGGCTAGTCACATGTATTCATTCAATATTTAATTTCTCGTGTATGGCGGGATACAAAATATACGAAGAAATAGGTCGACCTGAACTTCCTGTGGTTCTATAAATACCCATACAACTTCCCAATATGAATCACTGCACCAATCAATACTTTATAAACAGGTAAGTTCTCTCAACATCTCTCTCCCATATATATGATTCTTTTTGTATATGACTTACCTATATTGGTAACTACAGGTTGTAATATTCGCAAGATTGATCAAGCGCAAGCAAAAGAGATGGCCCAAAAGCTGGACGCAAAGGGTGGTAAGCAAGGAAATGCATGGGATGATGGCGTTCACGAAAATGTTAGAAAAGTATATTTAGGGAAAGGCCCGGATTGTATAGCCTTCGTCAAGTTTGAGTATGTTGATGGTACTAACGTGGTTATTGGAGATGAACATGGAGAAAAAACACAAGAAGTTGAGGAGGTACTAACGTGGTTATATAATTATATTAGGTTGAAAAAATATCTATTTTGTTCAATATTGGTTTCGTACTGAGAGTTTTATTTTTTTATATGTAGTTTGTGGTTGATGTCGACGACTACATCGTTTACGTAGAAGCTTTCCGTGAGACAGCAACTCAAGAGACCATTGTGGATCTCAAGTTCGAGACTTGCAAAGGCAAAACCAATAAGCACTTCACGACGAGTCCGGGGGTAAAGTTTGTTCTACAAGGTGGCAAAATCGTTGGGTTTCACGGGCGTTCGACCAATGTTCTACACGCCCTTGGAGCCTATGTTTCTGACCCAATATCCACTTTTCAATTGCATGGAAAGTGGACAAAGGTAGAAATCTAAATAGATCGACACTAAAAATTTATTTTCCTTTTTAACATAGAGATATCATATATAGTGGACTGTGTGACAAGAAGCTTGACAAAATTTGAAAATCAACGTAATATCAGATCTCTTAGAAACACAAAGAGTTATAAGAACAACTTTTCTTATTAGCTTTAGAAACTACTCAAAACTAAAGCTCTCAATATGTTTCACTTAGATCATATGGAACACCTCTCCATTAGACCTATATTTATATGAAAGACAATTCCCTTTAACATGTGGGATATGGAAAACACAAACCTAACCTAAATAGAAACTTCCTTTTCCTATTTCTAGGTTTCCTTATTGTGTTTATCTTAACATATTAAACATCTAATAATATGTTAAGTTTCCACAAGCTTGGAATTATCCAACATTCACCCCCTTAATTCCAACTTGAATTAGGGAGATCAATTTCTTGAACTCCGATTAAGCTCCTCATTTGCTTGAACTTAATCATCAAGTAATCATCCTCCACCACACCATGGTGTGCGAATCCACCCATTGAATTCACATCTTTCTCAAGGTTAGACCGGATGCTCTCCTTGCTTCCGTACCGCTTCTTCTTAGAATCGGCCCAGTTCTTGTATAACCTTCTCATGACCTCTTCACTTAAGTTGCGATGAGTCTTGTGGCTGAAGCTCACTGCGATGATAACTCTGGTCACATCCGCCATCTTGCGTACATGAGCTCTGGGAAGGATGTCGGCCTTCTGCTCAACACCCAACTGATTTATCTCTGGTTCATCTTCATCCTTTGAGAACCTTGACTCCATTGGTACGTGCGTTGTGTCACACGCTTCCACCTTTGTGTCACACACTCCTCCGTGAGTCGTGTTGCACACTCCTACGTGAGTCGTGTTACACACTTCCATCTTTGTGTCACACAGGATTCCTTGAGCATACCTCTCTTGCTTTATTCTGATTCCGTCTGCTCCTTGAATCACCTCTATGCCAAGGTAGTACGTTAGCTTACCTAGATCTGACATCTCGAACTTCTTAGACATCTCCTCCTTGAATTGCCTAATCACCTTAAGCGAAGTTCCTGTCACAAATAGATCATCAACGTAGATGGCTATGATCAAGACGTCTCCTCCTTGAGTCTTGCAGTACACTGATGGTTCCTTCGTGCACTTCTCAAATCTCATCTCCTTGAGAACCTGATCGAGTTTTACACTCCATGCTCTGGGTGCCTGGCGTAACACATGCAACGTCTTGTGTAACACACAAACTCGATCATCTTCTCCTTTCTTCTCAGAACCAGTCGGTCTATCTTCAAGCTCCCATATCTTGTTTCTTGTGATAGACTCCAACTCGTCTTCCATAGCTTCAACCCAATCTTCTTCACAAGATAGGTTGAACTCATCTGAGGCAATCTCTCCTCCTCTATCGGTGCATCCTAGATTGAGCACATCTGAGGCAACCTCTCCTCCTCTATCGGTGCAACCTAGATTGAACATAGCTGAGGCAACCTCTCCTCCTCTATCGGTGTGAGATCTTTTGAACCGATAGAATGCCTCACGATTATCTGCTGGTGTTGGTGGTGTGATACATCCACACAAATTTCCAAGCAATAATCTCACTGGCTTTGATGTACAAATCATGGCCTTAGTCAGGAATGTGTCTCTGGCTTGCTTCCCTGCGAGACATGTGTCACACACGCCTTCTTTGTGTGTTACACTCGGGAATGAGTGTCTCGTTTGCTTCTCTGCGAGACATGTGTCACACACGCCTTCTTCGTGTGTTACACTCTGCATTCCTACGACCATCTCCTTCCTTACCATGTTGTTCATCACTCCATAGCATATATGTCCTTGTCGAGCATGCCACCTCCATGTAGCATCTTCGTCCCTGACATGTAAACATTCCGGGTAGCTTATCTCCATAGGGGTCTTGTAGAGACGGTTTGGAGATCTTGTCACACGAACTAGCAACCTTCCATGCGAATCTGTGAGCGTTAAGTAGACATCTTTCATGTTAACCTCACATCCGTTCTCTGTTGCTTGCCCAAGACTTAATATATTGTGCTTCAGATCAGGTATGTAGTATATGTCCTTGAGTGCCTTCTTCTCTCCAGTCTTGCACACAAATGTAACCACACCCTTTCCTACAATGTCAACACACGATCCATCACCAAACTTCACCTTCCCTTTGGTGTTGAGATTCAAACTCGAAAAGAACTCCTTGTTCCCTGTCATGTGATTGCTCGCTCCATTATCCAAATACCAGACACTTGCATCGCCTTTGTTGATATCAAGATTCTTCGGAATCACCTTATCTTCGTTCAAAAACACCACCTCGTGTACATAGAGTGCATCGGCCTCTTCTGTCTCGTTTAGGTTGGTTTCTTGATCCTTCTCTGACTTCTCGGGACAGACAGTTGCGTAGTGACCAGGCTTGTCACATCTCCAACATATCAGCTTTGAGCGATTCTTTTCCGAGTTGTTATCTTCGGTGTGTGACGCACGGTTTTGGTTGTGTGACCTACCTCGACCTCTGCCTCTACCGTTCCTTCCTCTTCCTCTACCACGAGAATTCTCATAGCCCCTCTGACTATGCTCTTCATTGTTCGAAAACATTAGCTTCCCTTGGTCTTCTTTCTGAGTTTCTTCTCCTACACGCTCCTCGTACGCCTTAAGCCTTCCAACTATGTCTTCAAACCCCGTCGAGTTGAGATCTAGGACTTGCTCAAGTGATGCTACGATCTGGATATACTTGTGTCTTGGAAGACCCTTCAAGAACTTCTTGACCATCTTGGATTCTTCTATGTTTTCCCCCAAAGAGGTTGCTTTGGATGATAGGCCCGATATCTTCCCCGCGAAGTCATCGACCGTATCTGAATCATCCATCTTCAACCTGTCAAACTCCGCCATCAACGTCTGAAGTCTCGCCTCCCTTACACGATCAGCTCCTAGGTGTCGCGACTTGATGGCGTTCCAGATCTCTTTTGATGCGGTTTGTTCTCCCACCTGGAGAATCAATGTTTCGGGAACAGATTGAAACAAAAGAGCTATCGCAACATCGTTCTTCTTTTGATCATCTGAACCGGGTTCGATTGTGTCCCACACTTCATGAACACGTAGTAGAACCTTCATCCTCATCGACCAAACTGTGTAGTTTGTCGATGACAACATCGGACATTGGATGGATGTAGATCCAAAGTCCTTCGTGCGTGGAGCCCTAGTCACGTCAGCCATCTTGCCGTCGCGATATCTTGTTCACAAGCACCAGGATCTTAAGCTACAACTTAAGCTTAGATCGAGTCTCCAACCTGAGGCTCTGATACCAATTCAGATCTCTTAGAAACACAAAGAGTTATAAGAACAACTTTTCTTATTAGCTTTAGAAACTACTCAAAACTAAAGCTCTCAATATGTTTCACTTAGATCATATGGAACACCTCTCCATTAGACCTATATTTATATGAAAGACAATTCCCTTTAACATGTGGGATATGGAAAACACAAACCTAACCTAAATAGAAACTTCCTTTTCCTATTTCTAGGTTTCCTTATTGTGTTTATCTTAACATATTAAACATCTAATAATATGTTAAGTTTCCACAAGCTTGGAATTATCCAACATAATAGTGGTCATACGGAGTTGGAGATCCATTTTTTTAAGATGTGTGAAAAACTTGAATTAATTAAAGAACGCGTAAACCTTGATAGAATCTGATTGTAAGTCTCTTTTAAAAAACTGATGATAAATATTTGTAATTTATAAGGTGGAGCAAAAAGGAAAGGCCCCAGGGCTAAGATGCTCACATGCCATAGCACAAGTAGGAAACAAGATTTACTCCTTTGGTGGCGAGTTCACACCAAATGTGCCTATTGACAAAGACCTTTACGTCTTTGACCTCAAGACCGGGAAATAGTCCATTGCTCCAGCCACGGGAGACATTCCACACCTCTCCTGCTTAGGCGTCCGAATGGTGTCAGTTGGAACAAACCTTTATGTCTTTGGTGGCCGAGACGCGGTCCGCAAATACAACGCTTTCTACTCTTATGACACGACCAAAAACGTGTGGAAACTGCTAACTCCTTTGGAAGAAGGACCCACTCCTCGTAGCTTCCACTCTATGGCAGCCGATGATAAAAACGTTTATGTTTTCGGTGGAGTGAGTTCTACGACGCGGGTCAAGACCCTGGACGTTTACAACATCGCTGATAAGAAGTGGAAGCCGTGTGCGACCCCAGGAGAAGCTTTTAGCATAAGAGGAGGATCCGGACTCGAAGTGGTGAATGGGAAGGTTTGGGTGGTGTACGGATTCAACAACTACGAAATTGATGATATTTATTGCTACAATCCTATTGGGGACAAGTGGACACAAGTGGAAACAACCGGTGAGCAGCCTTCAGGGAGGAGTGTGTTCGCTAGTGCAGTTGTTGGAAAATACATTGTGATTTTTGGAGGTGAGGTTGATATGGACCCAGAAGCTCACGTGGGTCCGGGACAATTGATGGATGGGACTTTTGCGTTGGATACAGAGACGTTGAAATGGGAGAGGTTGGATAAGCTAGGTGAAGAGAAGGAGGTGGAGGGGACAACGAGTGGGTCATCGGGACTATCAATACATATTGGGATCCCAATCCTAATAGATGTAGATGTTTCGATCGGAAACCCTTTTGGGGGCCACAAGGATAAAAAGAAAGAAGAGAAGCAGGTGACTCCAGAGATCAGGGGATGGACAGCTTCCACGAGTGCGACAATTAATGGTAAGAAAGGGCTCCTGATGCATGGTGGCAAAGCTCAGACCAATGACCGTTTTGATGATCTCTACTTTTACGAATTTCAATAAGGGAGGTCATGGTACCATATGATCTTTCATCAGCTTTCCGTTTTCTTTTTCTTATTTTTTTTCTGTATGTTTCAGTTGTGTGTGATTCAATAAGGGAAGGTCGTGATATGTAAGATCCTTCATTTGCTTTCCGCTTTCTTTTTCTGTATGTTTGTAATGTTTCCTTTTTAATGAATAAATTGCCCGTTTTCTGGATATGAATCACCAATTTAAGAACGCATGCAGGGCCATAGCGTTAGCTTTAATTTAGAGCGCTGCATCATGATCACAAATAAAATCAGTTTTATATACGAAAGCGACATCAATCATAATCTGGGGTTTTAGATACTTAGTCCAATCTGAACAAATCTAACTGCTTTGACTAAAAATGGATTGTGTGAAGCCCTACATCATACAAAATAATCCCACGTAGTATTAGTACGTACTGTTCAGGATTATGGTTCAAATATGACTGCTTAAACGCCGTGAATTTGAACATAAACGTTTGTGATTGTTTGTTTTGTGTCTGTGATTCAGTAAGGGAGGGTCATGATACCATATGATCCTTCATCAGAATGCTATGTTTCTTCTTTATATCAAATAAATCGCTTGTTTTCTTCAAAGAAATCACCAGATAAAAAAAATAAATTAAGAACACATATAGCCTTAGCTTTTAATTAAATGAACAACGATGGATGTAGTGAAAACTAAGAAAGCGCGTATACATTAGAGCGCTGCATCATGACGCATATACAAGTCAGTTTTACATACGAAAGCGTCATCAGCCCTAATACCGGGGTCTGAAGAAATGATGAAGAGAAATCTACACGTTTCAACCTGCACAAAGATATATCAAATTATAAAAATCCTTTAAATACTTCTTGTACTGCTTTGGACCATTAGTTCAAATGGTATTTTGATCAGTTAAAACAGAATTTCTGTTTTTCTCCTAAATATGAAATACTCTTTAAAATTAGAAACAAGTAAACAACCATTAAAAAATAAGAGAAATTGGTGTGGATACACCATAAGACTCACATAACTTGTCATACACTCCTGTTTTTTTTTTTAAATATTTTTCATGACCATAATACCCTTGTGTCCCTAGATCTCTCTCTCTTCTCTATGTTCTAATCTCTTTATCTGTCGTACATCTCCTCTTTATGTAAGCTTAAATTAAATCACAAATCTCTATTTTTTTACTCTGATTCCATTGACACTCATAATGCTAATCTTATTATCTCACCACCAATTCTACTGTTTTCAATTTCGAATTACAATCAACTTTTATAAGCCTCCAATCCCAATAATAATTATGTGTCGTGGCATTTTCCTGAGGTAGTTGAGTGACTTGCTGACCTTGAAGAGTTCGTCATCTCATCGAAGAATCTGTTATCTTTGTTGCGGATTCATGGAGAAAAGGATCGGAAGATCTCGGAAAGAAGAAAGCTTGAAATCTACATTCATTTCTTTAGATAACATATACGTTAGTAGGTATTTCATTACTTACATGCTCTTATTTATATTTTAATAGATTCTTAATCGATATATGGAGTGCTAGTTTTTTGGGGCTATTTGATAGATAACTGATTAGATGTTAATAGTTTCATTAACCAATATATGATTTTTTAGTCGATACATTTTGTTAGATGATACGGGAATTATTAGTTGATATGTTAGTTGGTATGTAGATTGTTACTTGATATGTAAATATTTAGCTGGTACATTATTTGATATCAAATAATGAATATCCATTATTAAGTAACTGATTCTTTTAATATCGATAAATATTTTCTTAGTGGTCACTGGTCGTCCAGTTGTTATATCTTATATATTAAAACAGAAGTCATGACTTCTTTTCATGTGTGATTTTTTTAGTTTGGACCATTCCTAAAAAATATCATATTTAACATAAGTTCATTATTATATCTTTTAATATCTTTATCTTTTTATTTGAAAAACAAATGAATATATTTAAAATATTCTAACAAAATCTTTTTAAAATCTTCTTAGAATCTTTTAAAATTTACTTTCAAAAATTAGTTAGTTTTAATTTAAATTATCATAAAATATAATTAGAAATTAAAATTGAATATAGTTTTGGTTTATAAACGAAAATTTAAATAAAATGAAATTAATTAATTTCACAAATATATTTATTAATAATTTTTAAAGATTTTGTTAGAAATAAATATTTATTTTTATTTTAATTTTTTTCAAATTTGTTTTCTAATAAAATAAAAATCATGATTTTTTGATGAGTGATATTTTTATTTGGACCATCATTTAAATTTTATATTAAATGTATATCACTAATGCTAATATACATAATATTTTTAACTACTTTAATCATAATATCTTTTATATCTTTTAATTTTTTTTTAAAAAAAAAATTAAAATTCTAACAAATCTCTTGAAAAAGATTATAATAAGATCTTAATTGTCATAAATTGAATATAAATATTTTCAACTAATTTTGTAATTAGTAATGAAATGTTACTAAAAGAATAAAATTATATCCTATCTTATCAATTTTATAATAATATCTATTATTTTAAAATAAAAATGTTATATTGAACAAAATATGATAAAATTATTTTAAATTGATAAGTTAACATATTTTATTTTCATAAATATAAAATATTTATGCTAAAAATATAATATGTTGGTAGAACGGGTTAATATTAGTAAACTATATAATACATGTATAAAAATTTAACTTATCTTAAAGTTTTTAATATACAGTAATTTATTATATAAAATTAATAAACATTAAAAAATTACTAAAAAAATCTAGCGATTTGAATTACGGATCATGATTATAATAAATTAAATACAAAATTGTTTTCATATATGTTGTTTCATGCATTAAAAATTTTAGTTTAGTAATCAAACGCAAATTCAATAAGACAAATATATAATAAGCAACATATATATGTGATGATTTTAATTTACAGTATGAAAACTATAAAATTATTATATTTGGTATAATTATACAAATATTTAAATATGTGAGTAACATTAAAAATATATAATAATTATGTAAAACAAATATCTATATATATAAATGTGAAAATATATACCCGCACGTTTGTGCGGGTGGAAATCTAGTATTTCTTAAAGAATCGATAATTTATCCACCTGATATGATCCTTAACAGATAACAATTAAGTAATTTATTTATTATATTAACAAACCGATAAATGTGATATTAAGAACTGAGAAGAGTTCATCGGAGGATTAGATGAAAAAATAGAATTGGCGGCGATTGAGAAATTCAGAGATTGTGTGAAAATTTGATAAATATCTTTTAGTGTTCAGTTAACATAATATGTACCCGCTAAATCTAGAGCTACATGTTTTTGATAATGCAAGAGGGCATTTTCGTGTGTCAAAAAGTTACTTCTTTTTGAGTTATCTATAGCCATGGGTATTCTGTCAATTTGGATCTTCGCTGGGCATATTATACCAATTGTCTCAAGAAATAACTTAGAATCAACAGATCTAATTCAATCTATCTAACTTTCGGTACATTAATAATTATGGCTACACTGATGGACAGTTTATAAATTAATAAATATGATAAATTAATATATTCTATTGAGTAAAAACCATTTCATTTTAATATTTTAAAACTATACCAAATTGGTTTATTAATCACTATATATAAAGTTTTATATCTCCTACTCTAACCATAAATGGACAAACAATTTATATACGAAGTGGATATTACATGAATGAATACATTCACTACAAAAAAAAGATAGTTTAACATCATTTATTTTTAATATTTTCATCAGTTATAAATGATACTAAAAGAATTTGTATCACTTATTTAAATGACTCTGAAAGTGGTGATGCAAATAATTTGTATCATTTTATCAATAATTGATGTAAAAATATTAAGTATTTACATCAATTACTATAAGTAATGTTTATATGTATCGGTTGTAAAAAAATGATTTTAATATTTATATCATTTTTCTAAAATGATGTTAGTATTAGTATCAGTAAAAATAACTGATTTCAATTATTTCTATAATTTACTAATAATTTTAAATTAATAGAAATTTTAGAAGTGATTTTAATAATTGTATAATTTAATATTATCATTTTAAAATAATTTTATTCAGTTGACGTTAGATTTATGTTAATAAGTAAATATGTCAGAAAATAAATATATAAAAATATTTTGCAATAATAATTATTTTTCTATTTACAAATATGACGAAGAAAAAGAAGTATACAGAGAAATTTCAGAAGAAAACATGAAAGGAAAAGAAGATGAACTGACAACAAAATAACTACTAAACAACTAAAAAATTGCCAAAGAACTTCTCTTCTCGTATACTTCTTCTTCTATACTTCTCAATGCTTTTGGTCAGCCATTTTTTGGTAGAATATGTACGCTTGACCAGAGTTTGTTTTCTTCTCCTGCTTCATCAAGTCAATGGCAGATTACATAATCAAACGATATGAACTTTTTTCCAGAGATATACGATAAGATTGATAACCATGTCTCTTGTATAATCTGTAACAAATTGTAACTTCGAAAGTAAAAAACTGAATAGAACAATAAACCGACCTTTTCAGAAGTTTTCCATCAAATACTTGGGACAATTAGCATAAGAAGAAACAGCATCATCATCATCATCATATAATGGGGCTTGCTAATAGGGACTCATAAGAAAGAAAAAAAGATTGATCGCTTGTTGAAATTAATCAAATAGTTCAGAACAAATAAACTGTTAAGAAAAAGTTGAAGCACTAAAGAAGGAGACGAGCCTGAAAACGAGGATCTAGATCTTAGCATAAAAGAATATGCTTTTGTAGAAAAAAACTGCTAATAACAAACTCAATTAATATAAAAGCACAAAAGAAAATTAAATCTACAAACAAATCTTAACTACATCACGTAATCTCTTTTTTTTTTTAAAGAAATTTAGACTGTTTTAGTAATATTTATAAAAGAACCATGTTTGAAATGATGCAAATGAAGTTAAAATAATATCATTTTTTATCAAACTGATGTTAAAAGAAAATATGGTTATGTAAGTTTTTGTTAGCATCAATTTTTTATTGATATAAGATTTGAATTATTTAATAAATGATGTTAACCAAAATAAATAAGTGCATCATTTATATAATTGATATAAATATATATACTAATATCAATTATGCTAAAGTGATACAAATTAATAAAAAGTACATCATTTTATTGAATTGATGCTAAATAGATTAATAATAACATCACTTACTGTAATTGATACAGAATTATGTATATTTGAATCATTTATACATAAGTAATTTAAAATAGAATCATTTAATTTTATGATACAATTTAAGTGATTTAACTTGTCTCTTTTTTTTGTAGTGATTAAACATGAACACACTTTTATAATATATATGCATACTAATGTCATAGCATGAATAACCTATATATATCAAAGATTTATATTCCAACACTATTCTATATGAAGAGAACACACATTTATAAATATACTAGTATTACCGCCCGTGCATACGCACGGATCAATTTTCTGTATTTAAAGTTATTTGATTATGTTATAATTTTCAATCATAATTAAATTATTTTATGTCAAATATTTTATATATGAACAGTGGTGTATTCATATTAAATCAAATAGGTTGAAAGGGGGAGGGGTTAAACAATAATTTTGATATTATTTTTAAAATGGTTACATGTTTGCAATAGTTTCCAAAACTATTGAGATAAATATTGAAATTTAAGATTAAAATTTTGATTTTTTACAATTAAAATTTTGATTTTAATCTTACTTATTTTGATTTTTAATCTGTTTTAATATTAAAATTTACAAATTTAGTTTGTGTGTGTAAAAGAAAATTTTGTTCTTAAATTATTATTTAAAAGTTTCCGAAAATTATTTTATTTAAAATATTAGTTCTTTTCTGTTTTGGGTAGTTTTTAAAACAGCATAGGAAGTTTGTAAAAGAAAACTTGATTTAAATCTGAAAATAAACCTAAATAGTTGTGGATAAAAATAAAAATTATAGAAATTTGGATATATTTCTATCTTAGAAAATACAATTAACTATAATACATCTTTTAACAATTGACCTTAATACAATTCCTATTAAGGTCAATTGTTAAAAGATGTATTATAGTTAATTGTATTTTCTAAGATAGAAATATATCCAAATTTCTATAATTTTTATTTTTATCCACAACTATTTAGGTTTTGAAACCACAGTGGACTTCAGTGGGGGGGGAGTTCTATGAGGAAGAGGAGGTGGCGGTATCGTTACGTTATGAGAAACTCTTTGGGTATTGTCCTCTTTGCTTCAGTCTATGCCATAAGGAGGAAAAGTGTTCTCTCTATGTGAAGAACACAGTGAAGAGTCCAGAGAGGAAGCGGGAGAGCGAGAGGAGAATGGAGGATGGTCTGACGGGGGGAAGCATGATGAGAGAGCAAGGAGTTACAAAGGAGTAGTTATTAATGGTAACGTGGCTCCACAAAACAAAGACAGAGGAGGTCGGGATTATTATGGAAAGGGCAAGGGGAAGATGTATGAGGGATCAGAGGCAAAGTGGGTCAAGGCAGCAGAGAGAAGTAACACAAGAGGCGCTCAGCATCAAGGAAAACGCAGAGGTGATAGCGAGGGATCAAGCCACAGAACTTATAGAAGGGAGGAGGTACGATCTGGTGATCAGGAGACGCGTACTAGGCCCTCTTCTGGTCAAACAAGTGCTCAACGAAATCCCATTGGCACACGAGAGGAGTCTAGGGAGGAAGGAGAGTTTAAGGTCTCTGATGAGAGCTCGCTGAATCCACCTTCTCAGGAGTTCCAGTTGGAGTTAGCTAGGACTCAAGCAGAGGGCACAGAGGTAGTCTCGGATCCTACTGATGAGGGTATGGGGTTACAAATAGTAAACGGTCTGTTTGAGGAACAGGAAGGTCGTGTAGAGGATGATGATATGGAGATGGATGCTCTTGAGGCTAACCTGTTGGAAAGCGGTTTCGATTTAGGGGCGGAAGAGGATTTTCAAACTCTTTCGGAGGAAGAGGATGAGAAAGTTTTGGCCAAGGGAGATGAGGTCCCTATACAAGAAAAGGGCCTAGTGGAGAGTGATATTAACAAGGGCGAAAGCAAGGGAGCAGGGGACGCACCGTCGAAGCAAGGGAATCAAAAGAGAATTTTCAAGCCTACTTCGAGCACTGTAGGAAGCACCAAGATGCGTATTGCTAATGCTCTGGTTAAGCGTGCTGCTTCCAAGGGAGTTACGCATTACGGAGACAATGGCAAGCCACCGGAGGCCAAGGGAACTTCAAACCCGAAAGAGCCAAATCACAAATCCTAAGTTTTATGGATCAGGTTTTATTAGCATTTCATCTATGCAAGGAAGGTGGGGTTTGCGGGAAAGAAGTTTTAAAGTATTCAATGAGATTAATGAGCGTCTATGTTTTATTTGGTTTCAAGGGTCTGTGGTTTTATCTTTTTGAATTGTTGTTCTTGTTATCTTTTCAGTTCTGGAATAAAAATGGTATTTTCTTTTGTTGGTGGTGTGTGTGTATGGAGTCTGGCTTTGTTAATGTAGTTTCTAGTCTCTTCGTGAGAGAACTGAAGCATGCTACGAGTGATAGACCTAAGTATATAGAGGTTTATAGTTGGTTTGAAGGGATGTGGCTGGGTTATGGATACATGAGGAACAGGAGTGCTTTGGTTTGTATATATTATATTGTTGCTGATTCTTGGTATCATAGGGTCTTCTTCCTTAAGATGGCCTGCTCACGCACTGTCTACAGGTGGGGCACCCAGTGCTCATGGTTATTGATGCTGCAGTGGGTAAATTTGGTTTTTGGTTGGTGGAGTGGATCGACGGGTTTGATTTTAAGGTTGGGTTTGTTCCTCAGATCATATTATAGCCTTTGGATCCTTAGTTTGAATACCAAAATGTTAATACAAATGTGTTACGGTCATATGCGGAGATATATATGGCAATATTTTAAAGAATTTTTTATTGAAGTTCATGTGGAATATGCCATGAGGTATTGGCTATTGGAATTATGGAAAATACATTTCCACAAGGAGTGGAAGGGATCATTGGTCTTATTGAACGTGAAGCTCATCTGTCTCAATTATTATAAAGTGTTATTTGATGCTTGGAGTAGGGTATCTCTTGTGGAATTATTTGGTCCAGTTAATTTTTGTTGGAGATTATGGAGTTTTTTTCTATTACATTCTAACCCCTGTTTGGTTGTGGTAAATACTATAAAATCCATGAAGTTCACTCGTTCTTGGAAGTTTTTTAGAAGAAACACACAAATTGGTGGTCACCAGAATGTTGATCGTAGATGTTGGGGTTTCGGTTTATCAAGTTTTAACGATTACTTGAGTATCACGCAACTATGGTGGAAGTGGCTTTTTGAGATTACTATATTAGTGGGTATCATTAAACCTGTATTTACTGGCTCGAAGGAGCAAGATATATATTTTATATATGAATATTTTAAGTTGGAATTGTAGAGGACTTGGAAGTCATTGGACTATAAGTTATCTTCGGGAGATATGGCATCAACATAAACCAGATTTTCTATTTTTATCTGAAACGAAACAAGATTTCGAGTTTGTACAACGATTCCAATCACATTTTGGATATGATAGTTTGGTTACTGTGGATCCAAACGGGAGAAGTGGTGGTTTAGCTCTTTATTACAATAAGGAATATCAAGTTCAAATCTTATATTCTAGCAACAGAATGATAGATATTGAGGCGGTGGTCAAAGGAAAACAAGTTTTTCTTACTTTTGTTTATGGAGACCCGGTGCAAAAGTTACGAGAACAGGTCTGGGAGAGACTAACTCGGTATGGATTATCACGCTCTGAACCATGGTTTATTATTGGAGATCTAAACGAGATTACTGGAAATCATGAAAAGGATGGGGGATCTCTGAGAAGTGCCACCTCATTCATACCCTTTAACAATATGATAAGGAACAGTGGTCTACTAGAATTTCCGGCTCGCGGTAATAAATGGTCATGGCAAGCAAAGAGAGGTAAAGGAAAAGGAGCAATGACGATCAGGTGTCGATTAGATAGGGCCTTGGCAAATGAGGAGTGGCATACACTGTTCCCATGTTCTTACACAGAATATTTGAGGATGGTGGGCTCTGATCATCGCCCTGTGATAGCTTTTTTGGAGGATAAGGTATTTAGGAAAAAAAGAGGTCAGTTCAGGTTTGATAAGAGATGGATTGGCCAAGAGGGGCTTATGGAATCAATTGTGGCAGGATGGACAGAAAATCATGAAGGACAGCTGGAGGATGTTGTTACAAAAATTAGTAATTGTCGTCATGAAATTTCATCATGGCGAAAGGATAATCAACCATACGGAAAGGATAAAATTAAAGATCTTCAACATGCACTCGAGGAGGTCCAGTCAGATAATAGTAGATCACAAGAGGACATCCTTGAGGTATCCAGAAAGTTACAAGAGGCGTATAAAGATGAAGAGGAATATTGGCATCAGAAAAGCCGGAATATGTGGCATTCATCTGGAGATCTTAATACCAAATTTTACCATGCTCTGACTAAGCAGCGTAGGATCCGTAATAAAATAGTGGGACTCCATGATGAACACGGAAATTGGATTACATAGGAAAATGGGATTGAGAAGGTGGCGGTGGATTATTTTGATGGTCTTTTTAATACTACAAATCCAACGGACTTTGATAATTTTCTGGATGAGATAGTGCCGTCTATTTCTCCCCCCCCCCCCCAAATGAATCAGATACTATTGAGAACAGCAACAGAGGAAGAGGTTCGTCAGGCTTTATTCATGATGCATCCAGAGAAAGCGCCAGGCCCGGATGGAATGACAGCCCTGTTTTTTCAGCACTCCTGGCATATTATTAAGAAGGACTTGGTTGAGATGGTGAATAATTTCTTGGTTACAGGCAACTTGGATCCACGATTAAATATTACTAATATTTGCATGATTCCAAAAGTAGAGAGACCTACAAGGATGATGGAACTACGGCCGATAAGTCTATGCAATGTAGGTTACAAGATTATATCGAAAGTTCTGTGTCAACGACTGAAAATTTGCCTCCCCCGATTAATTTCAGAGACGCAATCGGCTTTTGTGGCAGGAAGGTTAATATCGGATAATATTCTTATAGCTCACGAAATGTTTCATGGTCTGAGAACAAATAAGTCATGTCAAAATAAATTTATGGCCATTAAAACAGATATGAGCAAGGCGTATGATAGGATAGAGTGGCGTTTTATTGAGGCCCTTCTTAACAAAATGGGGTTTGATCCTCGCTGGATCAATCTAATGGTGGAATGTATTTCTTCGGTTCAATATAGGGTCCTCCTCAACGGCCAGCCGCGAGGCCTTATAATTCCCCAACGAGGTCTACGTCAAGGGGATCCTTTGTCTCCGTATTTATTTATTATATGTACTGAGGCTTTAATTGTGAATATCAAAAAAGCGGAGAGGGTAAAACAATTAACCGGTATGAAGGTAGCAAGAGCTTGTCCAGCAATATCGCATTTATTATTTGCCGACGATAGCCTTTTCTTTTGCAAGGCAAACAGAGAAGAATGTCAAACTATTTACAGGATTTTAAAAGAGTACGAGGCTGTTTCCGGGCAACAAATAAATTTTCAGAAATCTTCAATTCAATTTGGTCATAAGATTGAAGAGTCCAGTCGACAAGAGTTGAGGGATATTTTGGGTATTC
Organism: Brassica rapa; assembly: GCF_000309985.2. Taxonomy (NCBI): domain Eukaryota; kingdom Viridiplantae; phylum Streptophyta; class Magnoliopsida; order Brassicales; family Brassicaceae; genus Brassica; species Brassica rapa. The sequence goes on along the minus strand of NC_024799.2, from coordinate 22,582,783 downwards.
AGAATTTAGGAGGAATGAGATCTTATCTAGGGTTACCCGAAAGCCTTGGGGGATCTAAAGTCCAAGTGTTCGGATTTGTTCAAGAACGTTTGAATAAGAGGGTAAATGGATGGACTTTTAGATATTTTACTAAAGGTGGGAAGGAGGTGATTATTAAGTCGGTGGTTACGGCTCTGCCAAATCATGTCATGTCTGTTTATCGATTACCAAAAGCTACTGTTAAAAAATTAACGAGTGCAGTAGCTCAATTTTGGTGGAGTCCAGGAGGGAGTACAAAAGGCATGCATTGGAAATCATGGGATAAGTTATGCCTCCCTAAAGACAATGGTGGATTAGGTTTTAAGGATCTTATGGATTTTAACACGGCGATGCTTGGAAAGCAACTGTGGAGGCTGATTGAGAAACCAAACACTATTTTCTCTAGAGTCTTTAAAGGACGGTACTATAGGAATGCTTCACCCCTTGAACCGATCCGATCTTACTCCCCGTCATATGGCTGGAGAAGTATGAGCTCTGCTAGATCTATGGTTTGTAAAGGACTAATTAAAAGGGTGGGAACAGGTTCATCTATTTCTGTATGGAATGATCCTTGGATCCCAGCCACTCGCCCGAGACCAGCAAACAAAAATCTTCACAACAGTTACCCGGATCTTACAGTGGATTTCCTCATTAATTTGGAATCCCGAACTTGGAATCTTGAGGCAATCAGGGCTTTGGTGGATCCTCATGATGCACAAATTATAGAAAGTATTCCATTAAGTAGAAATCAGATGGATGATAGGAATGGATGGCATTTCACTAATAATGGGAAATATTCGGTCAAATCAGGGTATCAGGTGGAACGGGTATATCCTGATAAGGAAAAACCACCAGATTTTTATGGACCCACAGTGGATCCGTTAAAAGCTTTTTGCTGGGAAGTGCGGTGCCCACCGAAGTTGAAGCACTTTTTATGGCAACTCGTTTCAGGTTGTATAGCGGTAATGAAGAATCTACGGGGGAGAGGAATACAAGGAGAAATTTGTTGTGCTCGATGTGGAGACCCGGAGGAATCAATTAATCATGTGTTTTTTGAATGTCCTCCAGCACGTCAAGTGTGGGCACTATCTAAAATACCATCGAGTCCAGATTTTTTTCCAACTTGTTCGTTTTTTGGTAACATGGATCATCTCTTTTGGCGAGTTACTCCAAAGATGGATGACCACCAATTTGCATGGATATTATGGTATATATGGAAAGGTCGGAACAATAAAGTGTTTAGTAATCTGGATATTGATCCAAGGGAAACACTTAGATTAGCCGAACTGGAATCGACACTTTGGGCTGAAGCACAAGTTAACACTGATCAAAGAAGGGAGAGGCAAGTACAGGCCCGACCTACATTAGAAACTACAGGACGCTGGTGTTTTATAGATGGTTCGTGGAAAGAGAATGAACTTTTTTCGGGACAAGGATGGTATAGTACCTTACCAGGTTTTGATGGTTTATTAGGAGCAAGGAATGTCAGGGCGTGTCTGCCACCTCTTCATTCTGAGATGGAGGCGTTGATTTGGGCAATGGAATGTATGAAGAATCTAAGACAGTTTCAGGTTACGTTTGCAACGGATTTTTCTCAATTGGTGAAGATGGTTTCGGAACCAGAAGAATGGCCAGCATTTGAAACCTATCTGGAAGATATCAAGCTTTTACGAAGAAGCTTCCTCAACTCAGACATCATCCATGTTCCCCGAACGGAGAACCAAAGGGCGGATAGCTTGGCACGTAGTGCTAGAAAACAACCGTCTTTCATCGTTCATATGGATGCGGAGTTGCCGATTTGGTTTACAGAGTCAATATGAGTCTGTGAATGTCTTGCTGTCAAAAAAAAAAAAAAAAACAATTGACCTTAATCTAATTCCCACTACAGCAACTATACCATTTTTAAATTCCTCAATACTAAGATGCCCTAACTTTTCTTTTGTTCTATACATAAATTCTAGTAGAAAAAAGCTTTAAACATAATTTTTATGGTAAACTGAATATAAATACTCACGTTTGTATTCCAAATCAAATTAAAGTCTGATGTTTTGTATCTATTTACACAGTAAATAGTCATAATCATTTTTTTGTTAAAAGTTAGAAAAGAGTAATATTTCAAAATTATGCTTTATAGTTATTGTTACCTGGGTTGTTTGTCTTGTTGACCGTGATCTGATTCTCCATTTTTGGGAAAAACTAAGCTCTTAAGGAGGAGGTAAATCCATTGGCATCATGCGAAAAAATAAAAGAGAGTATCAAGTTAAGAAGAGAACATTGAACCTGGAAATAACTATAAACATGTATATATATTTTTGCTATACTTACCACCCAAAACCAAATTGACGAAGAAGAAGACTACACACTGTAGAGAAATAAAAGGAGAGTAAACCGATAATAAATAAATTGATTGCAAGTTATATAAAAAAAAAAGAAACGGTTTGAAACTTTCCATGATTTAAGGAATTGTAGATGAAGTGATCTATTTTTAAACGTGATGGTAATGATGTGCTTAAATTTAGGGATATAATTTTTTTCAGTTTCAGAAAATGAAGGATTGATTTTTTTTGTTTTATGATAACGGAGAAACCGTTTGTTTTAGTTATTTGTCATGTTTTGAAACTTCTTTTTACTTTTAAATTCATCCAGGTGTTTTGTTTTTTATTTTTCTGGAAATTTTGTTTTAAAGATTTTCCACTTGTCATGTTAAGATTGGGCGTGCGACTTGCGCTTTAGTATATAAGGGATAAGAATTATTTACAGAAGTTTAAAAACTCAACTTCACCACCTAAACAATAAATTCTAAAAAATAATAATCATTAAACCCTAAACTCAAATGTTAGGATATTTTTCATTGAGTTTTTTTTTTTTAAAAATGCTATCCAAGTTGGTGTATTTCAATAAATTTCTCAAATAGGATATTCACTACAAAATTATTTTGCAAGTACAAAATATTATAGTTTAAAAAAAGTTTTGTTGTTTTTAATAATATCCCATTTTAAAAATAATTTTTGTTGTTTTTAATAATATCCCAAAAACAATTTCTCTATTATATAGGCGCAGTTTAATTTAATTTCATATAAATTCTAAATTTTAGAAATGAAACATATGTAAAATACTATTGTTACATAATTATGTTTACAAAAATGTTTTTTTTATAAAATACAAAAATTACGTAAAATAATATTGTTATATAATACTATTACATAAATTAGAATATTTTAGTATATAAAGAATAAAATATGCACGGATGTGTGGATCAAGATCAAGGAGATCATGTAACATAATTATTTTTTACAAAGGAAATTTTGTAAACATGCTTTGTCGATATGTATAAACCAGAAGGACTTAGTGAAATTTTTTGAATGATTTTCTATTCTCCAAGACGCACAAGCCTCTCCAACCGGTTGAGGAAAGATTTTTTGCATGTAGTGTGAACTGTAGTACTCTGCAACAAGCATTAAGAAATACAATATTTATCAGCAATGATTATCTCTAATGTTTTCTTATTATCATTGATCTTCTGTTTTTAATATATACTTTTTCCGTTTCAAAATGTAGATGATGTTTTAAAGAGTTTTTTATGTTTAATAATATATGATGTTTTGGTATTTTATATTAGTTTTAATTTTATTGAAAACTGTGTGATCAATACTGTTTTATAGAATTTTTGATGATTGTCCTCCAACAATTCAGGTTTGGATTCTATCGAAGATACCATCAAATCTAACTATCTTTCCGACAAGTGCTCTCTTCACAAATTTGGATCATCTGTTCTGGAGAGTTATTCCGCAGATGGAAGAGCATCAGTTTGCATGGATACTATAGTATATCTGGAAAGGTAGGAATAATAAAGTTTTCAGTAATTTGGATATTGATCTTTTGGATACGCTTAAGTTGGCAGAAACAGAATCAACACTGTGGGCTGAGACACATTATTTGAAAGAACAGAGAACAATACCACAAATAGTAGATACGACCCTGCAGTCAATTCCAGGAAGATGGCATTTTGTGGATGGCTCAGGGAAAGAGGGTGATACTTTTTCAGGACAAGGTTAGTACAACACTTTAGAAGGATTTGATGGATTATTGGTAGCAAAGATTGTTCAGGCTAGTCTCTCTCCCCTTCAAGCGGAGATGGAAACGCTACTCTGGGCAATGGTATGCATGAAAAATTTACGTCAATTTTATGTTAGGTTTGCAACGGATTGTTCTCAATTGGTGAAGATGGTTTCGGAACCAGAAGAATTGCCAACTTTTGTAACTTATTTGGACGATGTCAAGATCCTGAAAGAGAGTTTCACCCGATCAGAGATTATCTATGTACCATGGACGCAAAATATAAAGGCGGATAGACTAGCACGCAGTGTTAGGAAGCAACCGTCTTTCGCCATTCACATGGATACGGATCACCTGGTTTGGTTTACAGAGTCAGTATGAACCTGTAAAAATCAATGACAAAAAAAAAAGATGATTGGATGAATTACTTTTATTTTATATTTTTAATGCTACTATTTAGATAAAAAATGATTGTTTTAATTCTTGTGCATTAGCCAAAACATCAACTAGTTTGAAACAGAGGGAACAAAACATAAGCCTTTTTTTTAACGCTAAGTCATAAGCCTTTATTGAGAACCCATTTGTACAATTGTTTTTCTCAGATAATTTAATCACATTTAAAACATGATCATTCTTTTAGATTTTCCCTCGGTTTTCTTTGGATATTACATTTTGTGTCATCATGAATTTTCCTAAGAATTAGTTTCTCATTAAAGGTAAAATGGGAGTGCAATTTAAGACCAACAAAAATGTGTGTAACGAACCTAAAAATTATTTGAGTTAACCAATTTAGTCTCTCTTTTTTTGTGTGGCAATTAACCAATTTAGTCTACCCCGATTCTTTTAAGATATTTATAGATATCCTCATCGATTATAGACTAATTATTTGAAAAGATTTTCTCATTGTTAGGCTCTCACGATTTTGTTTGGCGGCCCACATGGCACATGGTTAGTCCAACACATTAATGTACACTAGATTTTGACTCACGCTTTAAAAACGCATTGGGAATTCATTTTTTTTGTAAATAAGTTATTTTATAACCTATAAATGTTGTAAAAATTTTATTTTATAACCTATAAATTTTATATTATACTATGTTATGAATCATTATAATTATTTAAAATTGTATGAACAGAAATATAAAATGTGTTAGTGTAGATGGGTACAATTTGAAAGTGCTGGGATTTTTTGATTTTTTGATGTTTGTGTTTTTCCTAAATTGTTATATACTATGTCTTATAATCGTGTAACATATTTATTTAAAATATCTACTAATAAAAGAGACTTTTTGAGGCTCCATGGAGTGGCCACATCAACGAAAAATACTTCATCCAGAAAATGACATGTGGCATTGTTACTAAGAAATAAAAAATAATTATTTATATAAAGAAAAATAAATAATAAATAATAAGTAAATATACAATCAAGAAATATACTTATTACATTAAAAAATAATAAGCAAATATACAATATCAGAAAAATAAATACTAAGTAAATATACAATATAAAAATATAAATATTATATTAAAAATTAATCATAATATTATCATTTGATATAAAGTAAGAAAATTAGAATAAATAAATATACAATTAAAAACCGGAAAAACTAAATTAAACATCTATCTGAAAACTGTATAGTAAAATAAATAATAATTAATTACATAATATAATAAATATAAATATTATATTATACATTTATCATAATATTAGGATAACTAAATATAAAATAAAAAATAATAATAAGAAAATATATTGTATAAGAAACAAAAATATTACATTAAATATTATCGTAATATTATCATCGATATAAAAGCAAGAGATTTAGAATATCTCAATATACAAAATAAGAAAAGATAAACAATAAGTAAATATTACCTTTTTTGTCATCAAGTACGTTAATATTAATATAAAATGGAAAAACTAAATTACACATATATTTGAAAATATATAGTTAAATAAATAATAAGTGAATATACAATATGAAAATATCATATTAAACATCTACTATGTCAGCTCGGTTTTATATTATGATTTAGCAATTTAAAATTTTATTATGGTTATGAGAAGTTAAAGTTCACGTGCCAATCCTATCTATCTTCAATATTTTCTCATTTTTCTGTCGTTTTTTTCATTTTGGTTATTGTTCGATATAAATATTGATTTTTGAGTTTATTCTCATTTTGTTTTTTTTTTGCCTTAGATTTAGAAAATATTTAAGATTCAAAATTATTAAAGAAATACATACTTAGCTTAAGATATGTGCCTTGTGCAGAATAAATATTTTATATTTATTACTTATTTTATGTTTTTCTGCATATTATAAAATAATAAAATAATTTTTATATATTAAATAACTAAGAAATCAGTTACTATTATTTAATAAATTGGCGTGCACATATAAATCAAATGACCGCTCTTGTTTATTCGCAATCATTTTAGAATAAATAAATCAACACAATCAATCTTATCTATCATATATTATATGTAATTAAATTTAAATGATATTAACATAGATATATATATAGTATACTTTTAATATGGATATTTATTAATCATATGAGTTTATGATTATTTGCATATTTTTGTTACAAAATTTTACACCAACGATTTTTCTAATAATGTTTAGTGGTTTCAATAATTTATAATCATTTTAAAAAACAATGATGATTTCAATAGTTTATAGTGTTTTCATTATGAATATTTATTAAATAAGGTTTCTACTCATATAATTTTATGATTATTTGCATATTTGTGTAACAAAATTTTACACCAACAATCTTTTTATAATGTTTAGTGGTTTCAATAATTTATAATTATTTAAAAAAACAATGAAGATTTTACACCTACGATTTTTTAATAATGTTTAGTGGTTTAAAGTATATATATATATATAATATACTTTTAATATGAATATTTATTAAATGAGGTTTTTGCTTATATGATTTTATGATTATTTGTGTTATAAAATCTTACACCAACGATTTTTTTGTAAAGTGGAATGTTTAATGGTTTCAATAATTTATAGTTATTTAAAAAAAACAATAAATATTTTAAAATTAAAATATTAACTTTTCAATATATGTTCAACGTAGATATCAAAATATAAGTATGTATTTTCATATGATGTATATAGTTTAGTTTAAACGATATGATATATATATATATATATATTAACATAAACACCTATTAAAAACCGGGCCTCGTGGTCTGGTGGTAAAGGAACCTCGGCTGAGGTGCCCGACATCACGAGTTCGAGCTCCGGCCACAGCGAATTTAACATGGTTTCCGTTTGGCCTCCAGGACCTTCCTCGCCAGTTCCGGTTGGACGCGGTGGGATAGTCGGACTAAGTGAGAGGTCCGGATACCTGGATTATCAAAAAAAAAAACACCTATTAAAATAAAATTATTTATTCATATGATTTTATAATCATTGTATCTTATTATAGAAAAAATTTAAATCTTGATCACAAAAGTTTATGTGAGACTTTTAACAGTTTTAGTAATTTTGAAAAATTTAAAATACAACATATACAAAAAATCTAAATTTTTATTATATGATTAATGTAATTATGTAATTTATTTTACTAATAAATAATTAAACATAAATGATAGAAAGTATACAGATTGTTAACAAATCTTTATTATTTAAAATCTTTAATTGTCATGTATATCTTAATCATATTAGGTAATTTCGTAGGTTTTATTTAAGAAAAAAATTCAATTTGATAAATGAATGATCCATAATTGACATACTATATAATATAACATTTCCTATCAATTTAATTTTGGACTAACAAAATTATCAATTGATTCTCAAGCCGCCACGTAAGCAAAATTAACATTCTAGTTACGTGACAACTCAACATTGGATTTTTTTAATTAATACAAACTACATGTTATAACTTTTTAAATGTGTATCTGTTTATATATAGGGGATTTTTTAATTCAAAAATATAAGAAGGAGTTGGAACTTTCAAGAGGGAATAGTAATAACAAAAAAAAGATTGGTTTTGGAATTAACTCCAAATTGTAGGTTTTGGTATCATTCATCCATCTGCCACGAAATTAGCTCCGGCAATGCTCCTTGTATTAAATTATCATCTTTATTGAGTTATCAAGTACTATTAAATTAGGAGATTTATTGTATTTCAATAATAGCCCTCGCAATGCTCCTTGTATTAAATTAACTCCGGCAATGTATTAAATTAGCTCCGGCAATGTATATAAATTAGCTCCGGCAATCTATTTATTGTATTTCATTAATAGCCCTGGCCCCTGGCAATGCTCCTTGTATAACTAATTAGGAAACTATATGAGTTGGCTTGTATTGGGTGTAGTGAAAATATATTCCGATCCAACTACTTGCGGTATGTCAACGTGTACTCACATGGGTTCATTCATTATTTAATGTCTCGTGTATCGCGAGATATAAAATACATGAAGAAATTCGTCGATGTGAATGAACTTCCCATGGGTCGATAAATACCCATGCAATTTCCCAATATGGATCACTGCACCAATAATTAAATTATTCTCAGGTCAGTTCTCTCAACATCTCTCTCCCTCTACCCCATATTATTGTTTTTGTATGACTTAGCTATAATATTCGTAACTACAGGTTGTAATATTCGTAAGAAAGCACAAGCAAAAGAGATGGTTCTAAAGCTGGAAGCAAAGGGTGGTAAGAAAGGAAATGTATGGGATGATGGCGTTCACGAAAATGTTAGAAAAGTATATGTAGGGCAAGGCCAGGATTGTATATCCTTCGTCAAGTTTGAGTATGTCGATGGTTCTGAAGTGGTTGCTGGAGATGAACATGGAGAGCAAACACAACAAGTTGAAGAGGTACTAAATATATATAAGGCAATTCTCTCAAATAACTATTTTTAAGTTTTTATCACAAAAATAGATCTTAGAAACTAAAATGATCAAAATGACATTTTTATTTTGAAAATTTTAATTTTAATTTTTTTTTTTAATTTGAAACTCTATCCCTTAAACCCCACTCCTCAATTCTAAACCCTATACTCTATACTCTAAATCTTAAACTTTAAACCATAAACCCTAAACTTCACCCATTAACTCTAAACCCTAATGTTTAGATTAATTAACCTTAGAAATATAAGGTATATTTACTTTTTTTTGATAAAACATTTAAGTTTATTTTGGTCATTTTTATTTTTAAGGTCTATATTTGTGACAAAAACGTTTTTAGGTCCATCCTGAGGAATTTCTCATATATATACTTCTATATAATTATATTAGGTTGAAAATATTAATTTTGTTCAATATTAGTTTCGTACTGAGAGTTGTTTTTTATACGTAGTTTGAGGTTGATGAAGATGACTACATCGTTTACGTAGAAGCTTTCCGTGAGACAGTAACTCAAGAAACCATCGTGGCTCTTAAGTTCGAGACTTTCAAAGGCAAAACCAATATGCATATCGAGACGAGTCCGGGGGTAAAGTTTGTTCTCCAAGGTGGCAAAATCGTTGGGTTTCACGGGCGTTCGACCGATGTTCTACACTCCCTAGGAGCCTATGTTTCTTTCTCATCCACTCTTGATTCGCTTGGAAACTGGTTAAAGGTAGAAATCTCTTAGATCGACATAAAAAAAAATATTTTCCTTTTTAACATTGACACACCATATTTATGTGATTACTAGGTGATTTTTCCGTGTTCATGCACGTATATAATTTTTATAAAGTTAAATATTATAATTAATTGTATTTACTTTTAGTTTGAAATCAATTTATAATTTATATGTATAATTTATGTTAATAATATTATATTATTTTTATTAGACATATGATTTGGATATGTTATATCTAGTCGGTTTGATTGTTTTTGGATCAACAATCGATTTATTTATTATTTGGATATATTGGATTGCATTTATTTCTTCGAATTCAACTATAATATTTTATTCTAAACATTGTTAATTTTGATTAAATTCTTATTTGTATTTACATTGGTTATTTTCTTAGATATATAAATATATTTTCATAAGATTATATATAACATAATATATATTGTGCTTAGAATTAAATAAAATAAACTAAATTACATAAATGAATATAACGATAATATTATGAAGTCTCATGCATATATATAAAATTATATTGTAACAATGAGTTACTATTTTATTTTTATTTATTAATAAGGTTTGAGTCATCCATCATATGTATAAAAATAAATAGATTCTTATTATAAAATTATTTGTTACTGTAGTTTGATCTTTGATTTTGGATATAAGTTGGATTGTGAGTATATTGAGTTACATATATTCTTTCAAATTCAAACTCAAGTATATTAATTTCATTCTAATCAAATCAAACCAAATTAGTTTTATTTCTCAGTTAAATGTGCATGTATTTTCATGATATTTATCAAAATTATATGTTGATTTCTTAAAAAATATTAGGAAATAAAGAGATGATCAATAGGAAATTACATACATAAGTATAACTGATAAAGTTTTGTAAGAACATAAACGAATATCAATATTTACAAAAATTATATATTTTATATATCCTAAATAATAGTATGCCTTAGATTTATTGAAAGGCAAACTGAAAATTATTTTAAATAATCTAAAAAATGAGAATTCAGATTTGGCTGGGTATTTTGATTATACGTATATTAAGTTCCACAAACATAAAGAAAATATAAAATTAAAAAGAAACTAAATATTAAGAAAAAAAATATTTTTAGTCATGATAAAATATAATATATGTACCTCATTAAAATTATATGCTATTTAAAAAAATATGTAATTATTTGATCAAAATATTCTTATCATAAACAATTATTTATAGGTTGCATTTTTAATATCTCTTAAAATTAGCACTAAAATTGTGATTATTTTTGTGAAATCATATTAATTATACGTGTTTTTATGCAATTGTAAGATATTATAGTCAGCTAAAAATTATGAAAAAACATTCCAATATTAATAATTATAAACTATTTTTAATCAATTAAACATATATTGTTTATATTCTTTAATTAATTTATGTAGTTATCTAAGAAAATAAATAGATATAAAGAAAATATTTCTATTACTCTGAAAATATATTTATTTTATGAAATCACATGATATAAAATATACTCTTTTCCATATTAGAAAAAAATTGATATAAAGAAAGTATTTTTATTAATTTGAAAGTATATTTTTTGTTATCTAAAAATATGTTTTAAACTGAATATTACTATTTTCTGAACTTTCCTTTTAATGAAATTATATTATATATACATATATTTCGTTTTTAAATTCGCTTTTAAACTTTATGAATGTTTCCTTTTTTATATATGTTTTGAAAAAAAAAGTAAACTAAAAAATAAAAAATAATTGTATTTAAATTTAATATTTTTAATTCATTAAGGGTACCTATGTAAATGTAAATAACCATCGTAAGAATTAACGTGCCACACATAAGAAATTGACTTTTCAAATAATATTATAGAGATGTGAAAACAAGTGTGACTAAATTTGAAAATCAAAGTAACAGTGGTAATCTAAACTATTAAGGCAGAAGTACAAACAGTAATTACCCCTTAGAGTTGCACAAAAATCACATCCCTATGCCACTGCCATCGAAACTCGGTCGTTTTACTTTCTTTTTTTCCGTCAGTTACGTTGACATAACATTACACCTAATATTACCGTATTTCTTACCCACCCATTATATTGTTTTTTTTTTTGAATTTAGTATTTTACCAACCGAACACAGAAAAGCAATAACGAAATGTTTCAAAACTTGCTAACCCGTTGCAAACCAATCGATTGAACATATATTTACAAAATGTTCGTCATATCAAATGTATCTACACCATTATATTCACATTTTCTATTACATATGCATGATATAAACAGAGAATAATATTCTTTATCACTATGCATACCAACATTTAGTATATTAATTTTATAATAAAGGTACGGTTTGGTTGTTTTATGGTTTAGATTTTGGTTCGCAAAATCAAAAATATTTAATTATGCAAAATATATATCCGCGCGGATCAAAACCTAGTATATAACTAAAAGTAGACTTGAATCAAAGAAAATAATGCGTAGATCTTGATATCATTTAATCATATAGTAATTTTTTTTTAAAGATGTGTTAATTAACAAATCTTAGTAATTTATATATAAGGTGGAGCAAAAAGGAAAGGCCCCAGGGCTAAGATGCTCACATGCCATAGCACAAGTAGGAAACAAGATTTACTCCTTTGGTGGCGAGTTCACACCAAATGTGCCTATTGACAAAGACCTTTACGTCTTTGACCTCAAGACCGGGAAATGGTCCATTGCTCCAGCCACGGGAGACATTCCACACCTCTCCTGTTTAGGCGTCAGAATGGTGTCAGTTGGAACAAACCTCTATGTCTTTGGTGGCCGAGACGCGGACCGCAAATACAACGGTTTCTACTCTTATGACACGACCAAAAACGTGTGGAAACTGCTAACTCCGGTCGAAGAAGGACCCACTCCTCGTAGCTTCCACTCAATGGCAGCCGATGAGAAAAGCGTTTATGTTTTCGGTGGAGTTAGTGCTACGGAGCGTCTCAAGACCCTTGACGCCTACAATATCGTTGATCAGAAGTGGAAGCAGTGTGCGACCCCAGGAGAATCATTTAGCATAAGAGGAGGAGCCGGCCTCGAAGTAGTGCAAGGGAAGGTTTGGGTGGTTTATGGATTCAACGGATGTGAAATTGATGATGTTCATTACTACGATCCCGTCGAAGACAAGTGGACACAAGTGGAAACATTTGGTGAGAAGCCTTCTGCGAGGAGCGTTTTCGCTAGTGCGGTTGTTGGGAAACACATTGTGATATTTGGAGGTGAGGTAGCGATGGATCCACAAGCTCATGTGGGTCCGGGACAATTGATGGATGGGACTTTTGCGTTGAATACAGTGACGTTGAAGTGGGAGAGGTTGGATAAGTTAGGTGAAGAGAAGGAGGTGGAGGGGACAACGAGTGGGTCATCAGGACTATCAATACATATTGGGATCCCAATCCTAATAGATGTAGATGTTTCGATCGGAAACCCTTTTGGAGGCCACAAGGATAAAAAGAAAGAAGAGAAGCAGGTGACTCCAGAGATCAGGGGATGGACAGCTTCCACGAGTGCGACAATTAATGGTAAGAAAGGGCTCCTGATGCATGGTGGCAAAGCCCAGACCAATGACCGTTTCGAAGATCTCTTCTTTTACGAGTTTAACTCTGCTTAAACGCCGTTTGATCGTCACCGTTTGTGATTGTTTGTGTGATTCAATAAGGAAGGGTCATGATACTATATGATCCTTCATCAGCTTTCCATTTGTTTTCTACTATGTATGTTTGTTATGTTTCATCTTTTAAACCAATAAATTGCTTCCTTTCTTCAAAGAAAGCGCCAGATAAAAAAATAGCCAAATTTTAGAACACATAGCATTAGCTTTAGCTTTTAATCCAGTGAACAATGATGGATGTGGAGACCTTCATATGATGACAATCGGAATATTATAGTTTCTGTTAGAAAGCACCACATTCTCTATAGTACGAAGGTTTTAGACATGCATTGTTTTCTTTCTATATGATTTGTGAATACAAATATTTATCTCTATCATAGGATGATCACATATAAAAAGAGCAAGAAGATCAAAAGAAGGCCACTTCAACATTGTTTTACTTGTTGTATTTTAACGGATTTGAAAATTCGAACTAAATCTACCATTATTGGTTCTATGATTTTCAAATATGTATTAAAATCATGTGTTATTGGTTTAATGATTCATAAATTCTATATCAAATCAAGTGTTATTCAATCGTACGGATTTACTAATAAATTTGATTTTATAATGGATATGAATAGATTTGTTTGGATTTTTTTTGTTAAATATAAAAAGATTCAAATCCGAAGGTAAACCTCCGGATTTGTAAATACTAATCCGAAAAAATTTAAAAATCTGCATATTTTACTTGGATTTATAAATACTACAGGGGGAGGGTTATTGGTAAGTGAATTCTCATGAATTTTGAATATTTTAAGAATCCATTGTTATTGGTTCTTGGATTTCAAAAATCTTACTCGAATCCATTGTTATTGGTTTAAGAATTTCCAAAATCCATTCAAATCTCTTGTTATTCAAAAAATTTAAATATTATTGATTCTCTAATTTTAACTAAATCTGGTGTTACAGGAGATGAATTCTATTCATTTTACTCATAAGACTCAACTTTCAAAATATCATATGTATCCATGTGATTTTCAAAATCCTTGTGATAAAAAACTAGAAAGCAAAATAATTATTCTTACCAAATATCTATTGCATCTTAAATTCAAATTATATGTTCAAAATTATAATTCATTACATTTATATGCTTTTACATTTTCAAATACACAATTATTTTTAAAAATATTATAGTTTTAATATAATTATTAATAACTACATTTAAAAATCTTAATAATTTTAAAATATTAAAAACAAAAATAATTTCAAAAAACATTTTCTAATTTCAAAAAGAAAATTTGAAAAAAGATATTGTTTCTTAAAAATAGAAAATTATAAAAATGTTCGAATTTGAAAACATATAATTTGAAATTATATAAAATAACTTTTTTTTTTATTTTTTTTATTACTTATACATTTATACAACAAGGGGTAAAAATAGTCTTTTGTCTTTTTAATGAAACTTATTTTGGTCATTTTTTTAATGCTCTTTTTGTGACAAAATCTTTTAAAATGGTTATTTAAAAAAAATTGTTCAATTTTGTATGTATTTAGTATTATTTTCTTTTTAATTGAGAGCAAAAAATAAATTATCGTGCTATATGATTTAGAAAATAAATAGATTCTATATTTATTTTACAAAAAAATGATAGAAAAGAAGTAATACAAATTCATGAAAATCTATATCAATCTAAAAAAGTTATGATCAAATTTGATAAGTCTATGTATATAAATTTTCACAATCCACATAACTTTTTACAATCTACCAACTCTCAAAATTCACAAATTCTACACAGATTCATCTCCCAATAACCCCCTACATGTATTTCTAAATCAATCAAAATATATAAACATATAACACCTATAAAAAAAGAAGAAGCAAAAACCAAAGATGGAGAACCGGCCATGTGGTTTAGTGTCTTTAGAGCATCCACAACAGTATACCCCCATTAAAATCTTTAAAAAGGTGTTTTTCTGTTTTTTTAACTATTTTTTCGGATTTAAAAACAAAAATATATATATATATATATATATATAACCAACCGCGGACCGCCACATGTCAGTGGGGCCCGCGAATAGTTAACAGATTCCACAGAATTGATCTTTAGCTAAGGAATTTAAGGGCACCAACTTGCACAGAGACCTAAAAATCATGGGTCCCATATAATTTTATAATAATTTGTTTTTTAAGGACTCCAACTAAGGATCATTGTTGCACTTGCTCTTATGGTTGATAACTTTAAATGTGTCTTAATGTAAACCGAGTGTAATTATTTATAGGAATTTAACCAATTCAAATTAGGACTAAGAACATCCCAATCAATCTGGTTTAGAATTAGGGTTTTCTTAGACTAGATAGTCGATTTTTTTCTTCTTTAAAAACGTGTATTATCCTGAGTTTTGGAGATAATAAACTAATAAGCTTTGAGAATAACCTGTCCTTGTCCATTGTTTTCTCTTTTCGGCACAACATTAATCTTTTAACCTAAGAAAAGGAATCTCCACGTGAATAATCGTTGCCGTTAAGTAAGGTGTACATGTGCCATAAGAGTAGCAACACAATCTGAGAAAAGCCTATAGTTCTAAAGTGAAGAGTGGCTAAAGTACCTTGGACAAAGGGTGGGGCAGTTGTCCACCATGACTTTTAAAATTTCAATGTATTTTCTTTAAATTTTTAATGAATGCCCCCATGCATATAAAATACTTTGTTAATATATTTTAGGTTTTCCGGGATCAAACTGAAGGTGAAGTACATCGTCCACACAAAAAGTGCAAGTAGACTCCAGGACAATCTTCATCCACCTTTTTCAAATGATCCAGGAAAAAATAATCAAGGCTGTACCACATTTGGAGAGCATCATCTAAAACCGTATGTTTTTGAAAAATTCAGTCGAACATATGATGTATGTACACTTTTCTGAGAGTGTCTTAGAATCTTCACCAAAATAAGTGAATCGTGCATTTCTTCTCCAACAGTTCTCATACCTGTTGAGCAAGCGACACTGTTGAGAAGTACCTTGTGATGCTCTTTGTTTCCTTCACCGAGATCCCTTTTTAAACGTTGAAATTGTTCTCATTTTACACGTTCATTTTCCCTGATACTAGGAGGTTTCAACGAATTCCACAGTTCCTTGGCTGTCTCCTTCTGAGTTATGGTATTCATGATGGATTTTAATTTCTTAGGCAAGTAGTTATTCACCTTAACGTATGTTAGCTTCTTTTCTACAAACTATTGTCTATGTTTCTCCATTGAATATATATATCTATCCTCGGGCTGGCTCATTGTAGTCTTTCTCTACAAGTCTCGCTAACTTTTGGATCTCAGGAGGTTTTCCAACTTACTCCAGTGTTCATAAGTCGCCATAGAAATCAGGTATCACCAGCTTGTTTTCCTCCTCTAATAACATTCTCTAACCCTCTCTTTTACAAAATCTAACCACTCAGATGCTAACAAGACTGATATCAATATGTTGGAACAAATTGAATAATGAGACTGAACGGTACTTTGTTCTTATTTCTTGAATGGTAGATTACATAAATTACTGCCTCCTACATATTTAGAGGACTTTCAACAAGCTTAGAAAGATTCAAATTAGCTACTAAATCGTAAGGGCTCCTACGTTATCAGAGCACTATGATTAACTCCAAATATTAAGTCTAATAAGCCCAATATCCTTTGCGTCCCAGGGTTTTTTTCTCTTCGACTCCAGTAATGTCGATGTAGTTTGAATCCCCAGCTTCCGGCGATGGAGTTGAATCTGATGGAGGATAATAGTATTTATTCGGATACTCTGCTAGAGGAGATCCAACTTCCGGAGGAGAGGAGTATTCATTCGGATACTCGGCTAGAGGAGATCCAACTTCTGGAGGAGAGGAGTATTCATTGGGATACTCGGCTAGAGGAGATCCAACTTCCTGCATAGGCGCGGGGATTGGAGGCGAATCTGCAGCTTCGAGGGGTAGTTCTGGTGCCGGAGCCTGTGAAGATTTAGTCGAAACCTCACCGGAGACGAGTACCAGCATTAGCAGAACTGCAATGATGCTTCCGAGCTTCATTTTTGAAACTTTAACGATGTTTCTCTCCAGAACTTTAGTAGAGAGAAAGAAGAAGAGATCTTGAGTACGATCTTTGCACTGAGCGGGAGGCACATATAAGTACGATCGCTAAATTTCTGGCTACGTAAACCTTCCTACAATTACAATTCGCCACGTGGGAGATGTAGGGGAACATAATAAAAGGCAGGGAAGCACGGGATCGCTTCATGGTAGTTTTCATTCAAAGTTACAAGTAAGAAGTTTGTGCCACGTAGGACATGTGGTGACAGAGAGGAAAAGCACTGGATCCAAACGTTATAAGTAGTTTTCCATTTTAGACTCGAAATACGGTCGAGACCTGATGCGTGGAACCGGCACGTGGGTTCACATGAAGAAGCTGACCCTCAAGTTTAAATAAATATTATAAACTGAACTAGAAGATTTCCACGTTTTTATTTATAATATCTTAACTAGATTTCGACCAGCACAATCACGCGGATGTTTATTTTCATTTTATATACATAAATATTTTTTTACATCATTTATGGTATATATATTTATTTAACAAATTAATATATGCATTAAAAATATATTAAATATTATTTTGTATTAAAATTATATTCAGTTTTGACCCACCGACCTTGAAAACTAAGTTTTCTATTAGCAATATTTTTACATTTATTTATTTCAGATAATATATTATTATATATACAAAAGTCTAAGATATGTCGATTTTTATAAATGTATTATATAGTTTTTGAATGTAAATTCGTTATATCATTGTATTATATTTTTAGCATAAATATTTTATATTTATAAAAACTGTTTTTACAATTTTATCAATTTAATATAATGTTATCATATTTAGTTCAGTATAATAATCTCATTTAATATGAACTATTATTATTATAAAATGATAAAAAGGTAATTTTTTTTAATAAATGATTACTATATATATATATATATTAATGCATAATAATAGTTCATTGCTAAATACAAAATTAGTTGAAATATTTACATAAAATTTTTGAAAATTAAGATAATGCTATAATATTTTCAAAATATTTGTTAAAAAAATTATACATATATATATATATATGTATATATTTATTTATATTTATATTTAAAATAAAAAGATATCATGCATAAATGATTTGTAATATTAACTTTGATGAAATACATGTTAATGTATATACGTATATTATATAGTTTTCTAATATTAACACGTGTTACCTACATATTACATTTCGAATATAAATACTTACAAAAAATAAAATATATAAATTTGACAATTTTATATAATTTAATCATATTTAGAACAATATAATAATTAATAATTTCTCTTAAATGATTGATTATGATTGGTAGAATTTATATTTTTAATATTATAAAATATATAAATGTATAATATTATTTCATAACTAATTTCGAAATTAATGAAAATATTTACATATAATTATTGAAAAGTAAGATCTTGTTAAAATCTTTTAAACAGACTTGTTAGAACTTTTAAAATATATATTTATATTTAAAATGAAAAGATATCAAAAGATATTATGATTAACGTTGTTCAAAGATTCTATATATTATTAGTCTTAATAAAATATATTTAATAAAAAAATTAAAGGATGGTCCAAATTATAAAACAATACATGAAAGAATTCATTATTTCTATTTTAATAGATAATATAGACTATAATTAGAAATTTTAAGAAAATAGTATACAATTTTTTTTATAATAAAATCTTAACTAATACTAATTTATAATAATATTAGACTACTAATCACGAAATTAGTCAATGATTCATTTTATAATAATATTTAAAATATCTAATAAGATTTTGTAGATTTTTTTCTCAACATATTTTTATAATTAAAAAATAAAACAATTTTATAGGTGAGTTGTTATATATGTCAATTATTTAAGATGTCATAATGTTAATTAGAATTAAATGAAATATAATTTTATAGGGAAGGTCCATTTTAAAAAAATCACACATGAAGAGAAGTTGTGACTTCTGTTTTAATATAATAGATAATAACAATGTGTTTTTTTACAAGGAAAAAAAAACAATGTACTGAAATTTAATATAATATTAGATTTTTAATTCGGGGTTATGCACGAGTTTATATTAATATTTTCTTTTATTTTATTATAATTTTAAAATAGTAAAATATAAATGATTATTATACATTTTTTATGAAATTGTATTCAACATATAATTTATAAAAAAATTCTATTTAACCTTCTATACAGTTATAGCTTTTAAATAACAAAATATTTAGATATCTTTTTGTTTGTTTATGTAAAAGCAATTATGTAGATTGTTTAATGAATATTAACTACTACTATATTGTTATAAATATTTTACTATAAACTTTCTCTATTTTTTCTATTTGAATAATGTAAAAAGTTAATTTATATGCACAATGTCTAGCTTTTCTTTTCTTTGTATAAATCATTGCATATTCCAAAAATGTCAACTTAACATTTAAATCACTTAATGTGATAATTCATATCAGATGTGGAATATAATGTTCATTAACAATTAATATAACCTATACTACTCAACATAGCGCATTTCTATATTTTTTTCTATAAATAGAGGAACTATGTTATAGATGCATGCATTAGAGCAAATCCACATCTATAGTAGAAATTTTATATTTTAAACGAAAATATAGAGATGAAAATAGAAGTGGGTTGGAGATGGTCTAAGTCAGCACTTTCAATGTTTGTCATTTCTACATCTGGTAAACGAGTTGACCATAGGTGCATTTTTCTTATGTATTGTTTCAGCTCTAATGTTTAATTAATTAGGTTTTTATGAAACCAATTTATCAATATCTTGGCCCGATATGCATCATCATTATAATATATGTTCACAACAGGTAACGTTTTTTGGACTTATGACACGATATAGTTGTTTGGGAAAAACAAAGTTAACACGAAGCGATCATTAGTAACTAAAACTCACCACGCGCGTCTGTGTGGGTGATCAACTAGTAACACTATGATTTCTTTTGAATAATGTGTTACTAATATCATTTTTGTTTGCTCGTTCAATGACTTTAACAGTACACTTTATTTTGTTTTTAACAGTACATTTCAGATTCGAAGTCATCTAAACTAACATTCCCATGAAAATATTTTATTCCTCTACTACACCAGATTTTTTCTTGTTTTATTCCTCTACGACACCACACTTTCCATGAAGTCATCTAAATTAACATTTTCCAACGAAAAATATGGTGTAGGAGACCGTAGAAGAGGGGATGGTGGTGCAACGGAGAGTTGAGGCGCCAAAGGAGGAAGCTGAAGATGATGGAGGAAGAGACGAATCGACAATGAGAAGACTTCTACCGAGAGTTTGGAAGATTTACAGAAAAGTCTTCCGCGGAAAATTTCTGTATAAGTCATTTAGAGAAAGTCAAAAACTTCTGACAAAATCCGGTCAATTGCAAAACTTTGTTTATCTTAGATGACTTATCAGGAAGTCTTCTTTGGTATTTTCGAAATTTGTTGTTCACAAAGAAAAGTTGGAAGACTTCCACAGAAGTCATCTCTAAAAAATACATAAAATCAATTGCAAACCTAACATGTGCATTGATCAGAAGACTTCCGTATAAGTCTTTTATGACCAGAAGACTTACACGGATGTCTTCTGACAAACAGATCTGAAAAAAAAATCAATTTCATACTTTCAACCAGTGAGATAACTTGATTAGCTTGTTCCATCACACATAACTTCACCACGAAACAGACTCAATTGTTAATGACCAAGAATCATGAGTTTGAACCTTACAAAGTTTAGAATCAAAATTTTGGATTTTTTGATGAATATAAAGAGAAAGTGAAAGAGGTGTAGTTTGTGTGCATAAGTAATGAGATATGAAAAATAAAAATCAAAATTTTGGTGCATTAAGAGCTTCAAATTGGTTGTTCATGGTGGGTTAGTGTAGTGATGGTAATGGTAATATTGTAAATATTTGATGAAGATGAAGATGATAAAGTAAAACACTCATTTTCGAAAAGAAAAAAAAAGGTAATGGCATTTTGTGAATAATCCAATCTTTTAAGGTGAATACGCCAAATGAAAATTCTAAAAAAAGAATTATGGATTAGTTTTATGTTTGATTTTTTTTTGAATCATTTTTGAAAGAAAAAAACCTTAGTTAATTAATATTTTTGTTTAGGGAAGCTTCCAGTGGAATTTATTGCCTTTTGAATACGATTGTGTTTGATTATGTCTGTTATTGTTTAATGGAATAAAGTTTCAGAGAGAGAAAAAATTTGTTGAGATAATGGAAAGTTTATTGACTTCTAGTTCAAAATCATTTTGTAAAGATTGACGAAAGAAATTTGCCAAATATGACTCAAAACTTAATTTTAACCACAAAAGTATCCCAAACTTGAATCAAATACAAAATAACCCAAAATACTAGTGAAATTACAACCAACTCCTTAAGAGTCGACCAAACAAAAAACCATAATTCATTTTTACGAATATAACCCCATAAAGTCTTCTGAGATTTTGTAAATCTTTCGAGGTTCTGTAAGTTTTCTGGAAGTTTTCTCATATAGTAGATCTTAAAAATAATTTATAAACTTTGTAAAATATATTTTGATAGGGTAAAAATTAAAATTATGTAATTATAAACAGTTGTAAGTGATATAAATTAAAATATAATAAAATTGAATTGTTTTCAACATAGATGAGTGGAAGTAGTGAGTCATGATATTTTTTGGTTTAGGGTTTGACAACATATGTTGTAGTATTGTATGTATTCTTAAGGTTAGATTTTGGAAGTTTAACCTTTTTTTTGAAAAATTATATTTTGACATATATGTGTTTAGTTTTGTGTATATTAAACATATTTTAAGTTTAATGAAATGTTTGTTTCTATTTAATTAGTTGTTTGAGTTTAGGATATATATTTAGGGTCCAGACAACTTTCAGGAAGTGTTCTGGTGATTAGTATCTTATCAGTTAGAAGACTTTCCTTAAACAAATATTGTTCCTACATACATACACTCACACCATGTGTTAAAACATATTTCAACTCAAATTATATTCAAATTCCATACGTCAACTAACACTTTGTGGTGAATTCATTCATTGACCGTGTCTCCGTTAGTCAAATATTGACGGAGTTTTACGTGGACTTAACGGATGATTACGTGGAAATTAATCTCAACGACGTTGTTTTATTGAAAAAAAATGTTTTAAATTGGTTTATAGTGGGATTCAAACCCGGGTACTCACAATAACCTATTCCCCACTCGACCACTCTGCCATGTATGATTCATCGTATTAATACATCACATATACATATTTAAAATTCATCGGTTCCGGGTTCCCCCAAAAAAAAATTGATTTGGTTTTCGAACCCGGGTTCCCTGAATTAATGCATCCCCCACTCGACCACTCTACCATGTATGCTTCATCATCTTAATACATCACATATACATATTTAACATTCATCGGTTCCAGATTCCCAAAAAAAAATTGATTTCATTTGGTTTACAAGAGGTTTAAAACCTGGGTTCCGTGAATTAACGCATCCCCCACTCGACCACTCTGCCATGTATGCTTCACTGTTTTAATACATCACATATACATATTCATCCTTTCCGGGTTCCTCGAAAAAGTTTCTTTTCTTATGGTTTAGAGGGGGATTCGAACCCAGTTAAAAGAATTATTTCAGCACATCCATGTGAGCAGCATACAAATCTACTTTATCACCTAATTAATCATAGAGTTAATCAATAAGTATTGTGCAACTAATTAAACCAAAATCTTGATGTCCTTTGGTCGTGTTTACAGCAAATGGGGATTTGTCCGATCAAGATGTAATCAAGCCGAGCAACATCGAGAACCTAAATTCAAATATAAATTATCTGGATTAAAATATATAAACAAATTGAAACTTACAATTTCCTAAAATTTAACGTTTGAGCAAATTTTTTTTTTGACAAAACATTTGACAAATTCTACCAAGTCGAATATATGTATATGTAATGTATTAAACCGATGAACATGGCGAGAGGTCCTGTGGGGGATGGGTTATTTTAGGGAACCCGTGTTTCAAGCCCCCTCTAAACCAAATGAAAACGAATTTGTTTGGGAGAACCCAGAACAGATGAATGATAAATATGTGTATATCTTATATATTAAAATAGAAGTCATGACTTCTTTAATGTATGATTTTTTAATTTGGACCATCACTTAGAAATCTTACTAAATGTATTTTATTAAGACTAATAATACATATAATCTTTAAAATACTTTAATCATAATATCTTTTGATATCTTTTCATTTTAATAGTATAGATATATTTATTTTAAAATTCTAATAAATCTGTTTTAAAGATTTTTACAAGATCTTCATTTTTGAAATTATATATAAATATTTTCACTAATTTTGAAATTTGTTTGAAATATTATTATACATTAATATATTCAGTTATCGTTTATAAAATGAAAAATAAAAAATTTCTATAATATTTTATCTATTATAGAACATAATCAATCATATTAAAAGAAATTATTATGTTGAGCTAAATATAATAAAATTGTATTAAATTTATAAATTTATGAATTTTATTTTCGTAAAAATAAAATACTTACGTTCAAAAATAAAATCTAATATGTTGGTAAGATGGGTTAACATTAGCAAACTATATAATACATGTATAAAAGTTAACATGTATTTCTTTAAAGCTAATAATATAAAATCTTTGTAACTACTTTAATCATATATTTTCATTTTAAATACAATATATATTATATATTAAAAATTCTAAAAAATCTGGGTAAAACTATTTTAACAATTACTTAATGTATATTAAGTTATCGTTTATAAAATGAAAAATAAATAAATTATATCATATTTTACCTACTTTATAGTCATGATCATGTTAAAATACAATTATTATACTTAAATAAATATGATAAAATTATATTCAACTGATAAATTTATAAATTTTATTTTCATAAATATAAACTATTTTTTAAATATAATATGATGATAGAACGGCTTAAAATTAGCAAACTATATAATACACGTCAAAAAATTAACATATGTTAGACTTTTGTATATACAATAATATATTATCTAAAATGAATAAGCATAAAAAATATTAGTAAAAAGAAATCCAGCTTTGAAAAATGGGTCAGAATTTAGTATAAATTAAATACAAAATAATTTTCAAATATGTTTTCTCATGAATATATTAATTTTCTTAATAACTAAATGCAAATACAAAAAGATAAATATATAATAAGAACTGACAAATATATACGGTTTTAAACAATTGATTAATTATAACATTTAAATTATAAAATTATTGTATTTGTAATAGTTATATAAACATTTAAGGATATGATTAACGTTAAAAATATATACAACTTATGTTCTAAAATAATAATTAATGTATAGAGAAATAAAAATAATAATAATTAACGTTAAAAATATATACCGGATGGTCGGGTGGGGGATGTGATATTGTGGGTAACCCGGGTTTGAATCCCACTTTAAACCGATTTAAAACAATTTTTTTTCAATAAAATGACGGTATTTTGGGCTTAATTTTCACGTAATCATCCGGTAAGTCCTCGTAAGATTCCGTCAATATTTGACTAACGGAAACACGGTCAATGAATAAATTTACCGAAAAGTGTTAGTTAACGTATGAAATTTAAATATAATTTGAGTTGAAGTATGTTTTAGCACATGGTGTGAGTGTATGTACTGATCTGAACCGTAACCCCTTGACGTATGAATTGGCAGTTTTCCCATGATCATTAATTGATAACCACATAATTAGATAAAAATATGAAAATAATATCATGTAATTATTCGATCGTTAACAGAAACATGCTAAACAATGATTTGATGTCGACTTTGAGGGTGAATTCCAATTTCTTCCTTTCTTTTCCAGCAAATTGAACCCTTTGAATCTCAGCAACATCTAATACTTGAGCAATAACATCTGAGAAATAAAGAGTTATATTCATAAATAAACTCTATAAATAACTTGAGTTCAAATAACTTCCCGTCCACGCACGATCTTCTCGATTTGACTTACGGATCAAGAAGCATGTTTTATCTCGATCTTCTGATTTAAAAGGAGATCGTGTAACATAAGTATTATTTACAAAGGAAATTTTGTGAACATGCTTTGTCGATCTGTATCTAACAAGAAGGACTTAGTGAAAAAATTTGAATGATTTTCCATTCTCCAAAACGCGCCTCTCCAGCCGGTTGAGGAAAAAAAATTTGCGTGTAGTGTTAGTTTGAACTGTAGTACCCTGCAACAAACATTAAGAAACACATTTTTTTATCAGCAATGATTATCTCTATTGTTTTCTTATTATCATTGATCTTCTGTTTTTTTTCTTATATAAGACATAAGCCTTTATTGAGAACTCATTTGTACAATTGTTTTGATCAGATAATTTTATTATTATATGACAAGTCGGTTTTCAGAGATACTTACTAAAAGAGAAGTGATATAAAAAAAGTCTTTAACGACACAAGGTCTTGATTTTAACTTTCAAAGAGAAGTACATAATGAAACTCATATTATATTCATATGTAAATTACACAAAATGTCATTTTTGAAATCTCTAAAGTCTTATGCCACAGACTAAAGAAAGTCTTGCTAAAATTGATATCAGAAATCCAGTCAGTCTTTGTTGCTAAAAAACAGATTTCGGATAATATCATGATTGTTTAAAAAATGTTTCATGCCATGCGAACTAAACTGAGTGGACGTAATAAAAGGATGGTCATCAAGACAAATATGAGTAAAGCATATGATAGGATGGAATGGTCATTTATTAAAGATGTGATGCGAAAGATGGAGTTCCCTGAAACATGGATCACCTGGATTATGAGGTGCATTACGTCGGTAAAATATAAAATTCTTATGAATGGGCAGCCAAGTATTGTTCCAGGTAGAGGCATGCGTCAAAGAGATCCTTTGTCTTCTTTCTTTTTTATTCTGTGCACGGAAGCGCTTGTTAGCCTTCTCAATCATGCAGAGAACCAAAGGAAGATAACGGGAATGCGCGTCACACGCGCATGCCCTACGGTATCTCACCTTCTCTTTGTTGATGATAGTCTTTTCTTCTGTAAGGCAGAGCTCTGTGAATGTGAAGAAGTAATGAAAGTAGTCAGGACATATGATAAAGCATCTGGCCAATATATTAACTTTGACAAATCTTCCTTACTCTTTGGTAAGAGGATTAATGCAGCTACTAGGCAAGAGAATAAAGATGCACTTGGAATACATAATGATGGTGGGATGGAAAAGTACTTGGAAATCCCAAAGGATATTAGTGCCTCCAAATGCAAACTCTTTACATTTCTAAAGGATAGCCTGATGCATAGAGTGAATGTATGGACTGGTAGATGGCTCTCAAAAGGGGTGAAGGAGGTAATGATCAAATCCATTTTACTCGCTCTTCCGACATACGTTATGTCGACGTTTATGCTTCCATTGGAGATATGTGAAAACTTCGCAAGTACCATTGCACAATTTTGGTGGAGTTCGAATCCACCAAAAAGAGGAATACACTGGGCGAAATGGAAAAAGGTTTGTCTACCAAAAGAAGAGGGCGGGATTGGTTTCCGTTTAATTCATGAGTTCAATCTAGCAGTACTGGCAAAGTAATTATGGAGATTGGTTCAGTACCCCGATTCACTGGTTGCCCAAGTCTTGAGGGGCAGATATTATAGGATGACCTCGCCATTAAAAGCAATTTCTGCAAGTAGTCCATCATATGTGTGGACAAGCATCTTCGCCGCAAGGAAGCTTTTACTTCTGGGGATCAGACAGAAGATTCATTCTTGTTATAAAGTCAAGGTGTGGAAGGATTCATGGATTCCAATGACGCCTGCTAGACCAGCTACACATGTAGCGTCTGTGATGCACCCGAATATGAGAGTTAGTGACCTCATTAATCAGGAATCGAAGGAATGGGACGTACGACTACTACAGGATTATGTCCATCCTGATGACATACCACTCATTCGCAGTATGGCCATAAGCTCTACTCATCGCTGTGATACTTTCTGTTGGAACTACAAGAGAAATGACCAATACACAGTTAAATCCAGATAATGGGTTGCTCAAAATCTGTTGAAGCCAGAAGAGGAAAAGGAAATATTGGAACCAAGCATCACTAAACTTCAAGCCTTTGCTTGGAAGTTGAAAGCGCCAAAGAAGATGTGCCATCTTATATGGCAATTGATAACGGGTCAGGTGACAAAAACGAGGAATCTAGTAAGGCGGAATATGATGTGCGATAATTATTGTCCAAGGTGTGGGGAAATAGAGGAATATGTAACTCATGCAATATTCGAATGCCCTCCAACTCTGCAAGTATGGTCATTATCGGTAACTCATACAAGCCCAGGTACATTTCCAGTGTCAAGCGTCTACACAAACATGGACTATCTATTCTGGAGGAAGAATACTATCCTAGAACCAGAGCAAGACAGAGATCCTTATCCCTGGATAATATGGTATATTTGGAAGGCTCACAATGATAAACTTTTCAGGGGAGTAGACAGAGACTCTTTGGAACTAGTTCAATACGCAGAAAGTGAATGTCAACCCTGGTTTAATGCAAATGAGCTGATACCGCCAGTAGTACAGGCCATCAATAGTGAGGAAAACCAAGTCTTAAGCTTGGGTAATATTTGCCTATTAGATTGATCTTAGACAACTTCTGATCACTTTAGTGGATGTGGATGAGTCTGGATGGATAGTCGGGAGAACATAATACTTATGAGAACAAGGAACTTCACTTGATGTGAATAAACTTTGCATTCGAAGGTAGAAGCACTGCGATGGGTGATGGAGAATATGCTTCAACACTCCCATGTCAAAGCTTTGGAACAGACTGCAAGGAGCTGGTTGCAATGATAAAGGAACCCAGGAGTGGCCAAGCTTCGCGATAGAATTGGAGAAGAGAGAGACGCTGTAGATTTGTTTCCTGGACTTCAAAATCACCCATGTGCCACGAGTGCGCAACCAGTTTTCTGATTTTTTAGCTAAGACTGCTAGGACTTTTCGTAGGGAGTTAATTCTCATTAGTTGTTTAATTCCGGTCTGGTTACCCAGACCACCTCAAGCTTGAGTAATAGAATAGCGGTTCGATGTCAAAAAAAAAAAATATTTAAGCCATTTACTAACAATGATGAACCAACTTAATTAATTATGTAATTTAATATATTCTAACTATATATATCCTGATCTTGTGGAAGATTTGGAATCCTTTCTTAACTAGTTTCAATGTTTCTTCTAAAAGCATTTAGTAGTCGTGCGTATATATGTAAATGTGAAAGATGCATTGTATTAAAAAACATACCCAAGAATAATCAAGCTGTATGATCGTCTGTATGCATTGGTAAGGTAAAAACAAATGCCAAGGTATTCCTATCCACATATTTGATCTTTTTTTTCTTATCTTTTATATTAAAACAGAAGTCACAACCTTGATTTATGTGTGATTTTTTTAAAAAATGGACCTAATGGACCTATTCATAGAAATTCATACTATATTTTAATTTAGACTAATAATAAATATAATTTTTAAAATATTTTAATCATAGTATCTTTTGATATCTTTTCATTTTAAATATAAATATATTTATTTTAAAATTCTAACAAATCTGTTTAAAAGGATTTTTACAAGATCTTCATTTTTAAAATTATATTTAAATATTTTCACTAATTTCGAAATTAGTTTAAAATATTATTATACATTAATATATTCAGTTATATAAAATGAAAAATAAAAAAAATCTATAATATTTTAGTTATTATATAATCATAATCAATCATATTATATTAAAATTATTATATTGAGCTAAATATAATAAAATTGTATTAAATTTATATATTTATATATTTTATTTTCGTAATTATAAAATATTTATGTTCAAAAATAAAATCTAATATGTTGGTAAGATGGGTTAACATTATCAAACTATATAATAAATGTATAAAAATTAACATGTATTTCTTTAAAGTTAATAATATAAAATCTTTGTAACTACTTTAATCATAATATATTTTCATTTTAAATATAATATATATTTATATATTATATTTTAAAAATTCTAATAAATCTGTGTAATATTTAAACAATGACTAAATGTATTTTAAGTTACCGTTTAGAAATTAAAATAAATAAATTATATCATATTTTATCTACTTTTATAGTCATGATCATGTTAAAATATAATTATTATACTAAAATAAATATGATAAAATTATATTCAATTGATAAATTTATAAATTTTATTTTCATAAATATAAACTATTTATTTAAAATATAATATGATGATAGAACGGTTTAAAATTAACAAACTATATAATACATCTCTAAAAATTAATATATCTTACACTTTTATATATACAATAATAAATTATCTAAAATGAATAAGCATAAAAATATTGGTAAAAAGAACTCCAGTTTTGAAATACGGGTCAGAATTTAACATAAATTAAATACAAAATATTTTATAAATATATTTTCTCATGAATATATTAATTTCCTTAATAACTAAATGCAAATACAATAAGATAAATATATAATAAGAAGTGGCAAATACATAAGGTTTAAATAATTAATTAATTATAACATGTAAATTATAAAATTATTGTATTTGAAATAGTTATATAAATATTTAAGTATATAATTAACATTAAAAATATATACCACTTATGTTCTAAAACAATAATTTATGTATAGAAAAGTGAAAACAAACACCCGTGCGATTGCACGGGTCAAAATCTAGTTATCATTAATCTTCTATTTTTTGTATATATGGCATAAATCTTTACTGAAAAGGATATTTATTGATAAAAGCCTGAGCTATTTTAAATCGGAAGAAAATCTTTAGACAAGTTTTTAAGGTTTTAACCTTTTAAATAACAAATCATTAATGTATGCCACCTTCCATCATAGAATTATAAATAAATGGTGATACACGTTAACGATTTGTGATTGATTAAAACAATAAAATATTAACTAAATAGTTTTTCTGATTTAAAAATAGTTGACAAATTTTATCACCAGAAATACTATTAAAATTTTATTTTTACAATTGGTCTGATCAGATAATCATTATATCGAAGCTCAGTTTTCAGAGATAATTTCTCAAAGAAAATTAAGTTAAAAATAACGATACAAGGTCTTGATTTTGACTTTTAAGCCTTGTCTTCTTATCAAGATGAAATGTAAAATTTTGAGTTTTTTTTTAATATAAACTGACATATAAAAATAAGGAGATACATAAATGTACATGTAAATGTAAATGTAAGCGTGTGAGTCTATATCAAGAACTTTCTAGTATTTTTGTTTGAATTCTTTTTCACCATATATTTCAGAATTTTAAAACTAATAACAAAAATTTATTTGCTAAAATATGAATTTAGAATTTAGAAAAATAACAAAATATGTAAAAAAGTTGTGATATAATGTTTTTAAAAAAAAATATTAAAACGAAGAGAAATGTATAAAGTGTTGAATGTAGAGAATTGCTAGTAAAATATGCAAAAAAAAATATATATATATATGTTCATTATTCTTAATTTTTGAAGATTTTAATTTGATTACTTCAAATAAAAAAAATTGTATCAAATATTGCATAAATAATTGATATTGATAAATGGGCAATTATCTCAAATAGTTATTTTTAAGTTTTTGTCAACAAAATAGCTCTTAAGAAAAAAATGACCAAAATAACCCCTTTTATTTTGAATTTTTTCTTTTTTAGTTTGAAATCTTATCCTCAAAAACGCACATGTTAACTCTAAACCTTAAGTCTAGATTAGTTAACCATAGGGTAAAAATATATTTTTCCCTTAAATAAAACTTATTTTGGTCATTTTCTTCACTAAGTGCTATTTTTGTGACAAAAACTTAAAAGATTTATCGTAGAAAATTTCTCTTGATAAAATGGATGACTAACTAGTACATTATATATTTAAACATAAAATTGTATAAATTATTTCGGATAAGATATTTAAACAGTAGTGTTATAAATTTACAGAATATATAAATCAAACTTTAAAGAACATATTTTTTATTTTTCATACAAATCAATTTTTATTAACAAATTCAATAGTTTTTCATGATAAGTTTTACTAAAAAATACATCACATATAGGAGAAATGGAGAGGAACCACCATATTTGAAAATGTTTTTTTTTTTCTAATGCTCTTTAATCATATTGGTATTATAGTCTTTTGAAGGAGGAAACCAATAGGAATAAAAGTACTTTTCTCCATTTTCTTTTAATGAAAAAATTTCATAAAACTCTTAACTCGTAAGTCTATGAATTAATTACAGATCATTTTTTTCTATCTGATAGTAATTTTTCTCTATCAAATACTAGGGAAATTATGTAAATGATAAAATATGTTGGACGTTATAAAAAATAAAATAAATATGTTGTTTTGGTGTTAAAAAATGTCGTTCAACCAAAATATGTTCAACAAGGCACTATCTATATAATATTTAGAGAATTACCACCTTGATTTATTTTAAGTTTACTTCAATCAAATCGAAATCATGTTCAACAATGTAGATTCAAATCCAAATCATGTTTAGATATTATTTGTCCATATCATTGACCATTTTATATTTTATTGATTAGTTACTATAATTATTTATTGTTGATATTTTATTGATTATTTACTATAATTATTTATTGTTCAATATCTGACTGGTGGCATTTCTGGAAATATAATAAACTAATAGGAAATGAACGTAAAAGAATAAAATTGCAGGAATTAAAAAGAATGGTTGTTCAATCCCATATTTAATAAGAAATAACTTTGTTCTTTATTTTTCTACAAAAAAAAGGAATGGTATGGAATGAAAAGGAAAATTATTATTTATGAATTATGATTTTTTTAAAAAAATGTTAGGAAATACATTATTCATTGTCGTTCCTTGGACACCATTCATACTCAATATAACAATCATAATTTATTTGTCGATAACACCCTCTTATTTTAAGTAAATTTCGCTTTCAGTGATATATAGAAAGTTGTTGAGGTTGTGGAAAGTTTGTTAACGTCTAGTTCAAAATAATTTTATAAAGATTATTACTATATTGCTTCATAGTTTTTAAGGACGGACAAATAAAACAAACTAGGTTAAGATATATAAACATTATATATATATATTGAATAATTAAAAAGTCATTATCTACTATCTATATAATTAAATTGGTGCAAACATATAAATAAATTTTATAAATCAAAAAAATATTTTTGCTATTTGATATGATGTATAATTAAATTTAAATGATAGTAATATATATATGGTATATTTTAATATTAATATTTATTGGATGATGCTTTTTTCTCATATTTTTTTGATCATTTGTATATGTTATACCAAAAATTCTAAATTAGTGATAACAAAATTTTCACTGTGAGATTAATGATTTAAGTAATAATTTATAATATTTTAAAAAATTAAGTTGTCAATATTTTTTCAAAATTTTTATCAAAAAAATGTTCAAAGTAAATTTCAAAATTAAGATATTTATGTATTTTTATATGGCATATAGTTTAATTTAAAATGATACATATATTTATATATCTTTTATTTTTGATACTTATTAAATGAGACTTTCAACTTATATTATTTTTTAATTATTTGTATCATGTCATAACAAAAGGTTTAAATCATAGATCACAAAATTTGAATGTGAAACTTTTAACAGTTTAGTAATTTATACTCGTTTTTAAAAATTCAAAATATAATATATAAATATTTTTTAAATTTTTATTATATGTTTACTATGATTGTTTAATTTATTTTAATAGCTTAAAATTAAAGAAATATAATTATAATACACACTTATTTTTATCAAATCTTTATTATTCAAAATCATTAATTATCATATATACTTTAGCCACATTAGGCAATTCCGTAATATTATTTAAGGAAATAATGAAGCACATTAATAATGTATTTATTGTGATTTAATAAAAAGCTTATTATATATTTAGATGGACCAACCTATTTCTCTAAGGATTCTAAGAATCATTCTAGTGATGACACGTGGCTACAAAAAAATGTTGCAATGCTTCTCAAATAATATATAGGGGATATCCGAACTGAATTTGATCTGATAAATAAAATGTATTCAAACCCAACCATAAAAAATAATTGAACGAGACTTTTTATGGTATTTTGGATTATGGAATTATCTAAATTAAACCCAAACCCGAATAGATATCCAAAAATATCAAAAAACCAAATTCCAAAAAAAAATATTTATACCAAATCCGAACTTAATCACAAATAAATACCCAAAATACTAAAGATTTCATTGAGTACCTAAATAAACATCTATGACATGAATAATTAACTCAAATACTTATTTTAATAAATTTAGTTATATGGTGCTCTTCATTCTTTTTTCTATATAGTCGAGTTTATTGGGTTGATGTGTTTTCACTTCGGGTTTATCGGATATGATGTGTTTGTACATAGTTTTTGTTTCATTATCTTTATTCTATAATTTCATTTCTCGAAAATTTCACTGGAACCAAAAAGAATCGTGACAAGAGTATTTTTTATTTTTCATTTCAAAATTTTGATTTTAATCTTTGTTTCACTGGATCTTTATTTGGTTTTAGGATTTAACTAAGTACAAAACAATATTTTAGAACCAAAAACCCAGTTGTGAAACACTAAAGTATAATAGGTTCAACCAGTTTTTGGAAATGTTACTATCTTATCTAAAAACCCGAACCAAATCCGAACCGAAAGTAGTACTAAATCCGGATCAAAATAGGTTAAATATCTGAATGGGTACAAAATTTTGGTATCAACAGAATCGGAACAGAAATCTATTTGAACCGAAATTTATGCTAAATTTGTTATTCTAGAATAAACTAAAGTTCTAAATATGATTTTATATATGCTCTTCCCAAATGTTTTCTTTTTTAACACTGAAAACTTCATTTCAAAAGGACAACAACATAGTTTTTTTGGTTAAAAACAACGACATAGTTTTTCCTAGATGAAATACAATAATCTACCAGTAGATGGTATGAATAACTCAAATAACCAACCAAAATGAAAGTTGCAAGAAGAAAGCTGAGAGGTCAAAATCAGCAGGCTGATTTTACATATGCTCTTCCCAAATGTATTCTATCAAACGCTATATTAGTTGGAATTTCTTAATGTAAATATTATCACTCACTAATGTAATTATTATTCGAAAACGTACGCAATTTTTTGTTGTTTTGATTTTTTATTACTATTAATAGAAGTTCTTGCAGAAAAAAGAATAGATTGTTTTCACCAAAATAAAAATAAAACTTAAATAAATATTTTGATAGTTAATAATTATTAATATGTGTAAAATAATTGTGGCTATATATGCGGGCAAAATATATAATATAAATTATTTTTCAGAAAATTTAGAAAATCATATAAATGAAGTTTTTATCTAGAACTCGTGATATAACTTGAAACCTAGCCTATGATCTAACTTAGGAACATGGATATTTGAAATAATTAAAATAAGAATTTTATCAATTGGATATTTGAAAAGTTATAATATCTTATCCCTAATAATATATTTTAGTCAAATTTTTAAAAATAATGTAATTTTTTAAGAAATTTTCTCATATACAATATTGTAGATTTGTAATTATTATAAAATAATATTCGCCATGGAATATATAACTAAAATAAAATTGAAGGAAATATAATGCCGTTATTTCATGAACATATGTATAAAAATATTGCAAACGGAATATAATTTATCCTCACCAAAACTGCAAAACTATAAAATACATGATAGTAGTTAAGAAAAGATGAAATTTAAGTCGACCGAAACATATCATCGCTATTCAGTTATCAAGTATTAAATTAGGAATTTGATTATTTTCTCACAAAAAAAAATTAGAAGTTTTATTGTATTTCATTAATAGCGCATTTGCCACGAAAGTAGCGTAGCTCTTATTGGGTGTGACTAATTAGGAAATTATATGAGTTGGCGCTTGTATTGGGTGTAATGAAAATATATTTCCGATCCAACTACTTGCGGTTTGTCAGCGTGTACCCACATGGATTCATTCATTATTTAAAGTCTCGTGTACCGCACGATATAAAATACATGAAGAAATTCGTCGATGTGAACTTCCCATGGGTCGATAAATACCCATGCAATTTCCCAATATGGATCAATCATTACATTATTCCCAGGTCAGTTCTCTCAACATGTCTCTCTCCCTCTATCCCATATTACTGTTTTGTATATGATTTTGCTACATTCATAACTACAGGTTGTAATATTCGTAAGATTGATCAAGCGCAAGCAAAAGCGATGGCCCAAAAGTTGGACGCAAAGGGTGGTGAGAAGGGAGATGTATGGGATGATGGCGTTCACGAAAATGTTAGAAAAGTATATGTAGGTAAAGGCCAGTACTGTATAGCCTTCATCAAATTTGAGTATGTTGATGATTCTGAAGTGGTTGTTGGAGATGAACATGGAGAACAAACACAAGAAGTTGAGGAGGTACTAATAATATATACCATATAAGGTTGAAAATATCAGTTTTATTCAATATTGGTGTCGGACCAAGAGTTGTTTTTTTTCTGTATGTAGTTTGAGATTGATGAAGATGACTACATCGTTTACGTAGAAGCTTTCCGTGAGAAAGTAACTCAAGAAACCATCGTGGCTCTTAAGTTCGAGACTTACAAAGGCAAAACCAATATGCACATCGAGACGAGTCCGGGAGTAAAGTTTGTTCTCCAAGGTGGGAAAATCGTTGGGTTTCACGGGCGTTCGACGGATGTTCTACACTCCCTTGGAGCCTATGTTTCTTTCTCATCCACTCTTGATTCGCTTGGAAACTGGATAAAGGTAGGAATCTCTTAGATCGACATTAAAAATGAATCTCCTTTTCAACATAACACCACATACAGTAAAAAAATTCTATAAATTAATAATATTCGGATTATGGTATTTTATTAATTTATAGAGTTATTAATTAAATATATATATATATATATATATTTTACTGTATATACATTAATTAAATTTGAAATTAAATTTTATACTATTTTAGTATATTATTTGTTGTATATAAAATATGTTTCATAGAATTTAAGTGTTGTTTAAGATATAATTTTAGTAAATACTATCAAAATATATTGATTTAGTAAATACTATCAAAATATATTAATATAAAATAAATAATATATTTTTGTCTATACTTATATAAACTATATATATTATTATTAATTTATGATTTTATTGGGACTATATTTTGATATAAAATTTTCTAAAAAAATATTATCTTATTATCTTATTGATTCATGTCATATTTTCAACCGGCTTAATTTGAAACCGAAAAATTTATTAAATCACCGTGTTTGTTAATTTATCGAGTATTAATTTATAGAGTTTATATTGTATATGCGATTATGTGAAAACAAGCATGACTAAATTTGAAAAGTTAACGTAATAGGGGCTAGAAATGTATATATAACTAAAAGTATATTTGTTAAAATAATGCGTATATCTTGATATTATCTAATCAGATTGTAAATCTCTTTAAAAATGTGTTAATTAACAAATCTTAGTAACTTATAAGGTGGAGCAAAATGGAGAGGGTCCAGGGCTAAGATGCTCACATGCCATAGCACAGGTAGGAAACAAGATTTACTCCTTTGGGGGCGAGTTCACACCAAATGTGCCAATTGATAAAGACCTTTACGTGTTTGACCTCGAGACCAAGAGTTGGTCCATTGCTCCAGCCACGGGAGACATTCCACACCTCTCTTGCTTAGGCGTCCGAATGGTGTCAGTTGGATCAAGCCTCTATGTCTTTGGAGGCCGAGACGCTTCCCGTAACTACAACGGTTTCTACTCTTTTGACACGAACACGAATGAGTGGAAACTGCTAACTCCCGTGGAAGAAGGACCCGCTCCTCGTAGCTTCCACTCTATGGCAGCCGATGAGACCAATGTTTATGTTTTCGGTGGAGTGGGTGCTACGGAGCGGCTCAAGACCCTGGACGCTTACAACATCGCTGATCAGAAGTGGGTACAGTGTGCGACTCCAGGAGAATCGGTTAGCATAAGAGGAGGAGCCGGGCTCCAAGTAGTGCAAGGGAAGGTTTGGGTTGTTTATGGGTTCAACGGATGTGAAATAGATGATGTTCACTACTACGACCCGGTTGAAGACACGTGGACACAAGTGGAAACATTTGGTGAGAAGCCTTCCGCGAGGAGCGTTTTTGCTAGTGCGGTTGTTGGGAAACAGATTGTGTTGTTCGGAGGTGAGATAGCGATGGATCCACAAGCTCACGTGGGTCCGGGACAGTTGATCGATGGGACTTTTGCGTTGGATACAGAGACGCTGAAATGGGAGAGGTTGGATAAGTTCGGTGGAGAGGAGGAGACAGGACTATCAATACATGTTGGGATCCCGATCCTAGGAAATGTAGATGTTTCGCTCGGAAACGTTCTAAATGAAGAAGAGAAGGAGACTCCGGATGTTAGAGGATGGTCAGCTTCCACGAGTGGGATAATTGATGGTAAGAAAGGGCTGCTGATGCATGGTGGTAAAGCTGTCACCAATGACCGTTTTGATGATCTCTTCTTTTACGAGTTTGACTCTGCTTAAACGCTTTGGTTTGATCATTACCGTTTGTGGCTGTTTGTGTTGTGTGTGTGATTCAATAAGGGAGGGACGTGATACCATATGATCCTTCATCATCCTTCTTTTTTTTTCTCTATATGTTTGCGTTGTGTGTGATGCAGTAAGGAAGGGTCGTGTGATATACCATACGATCCTTCATTATCTTTTCTGTTT
This sequence comes from Brassica rapa, assembly GCF_000309985.2. Lineage (NCBI taxonomy): Eukaryota > Viridiplantae > Streptophyta > Magnoliopsida > Brassicales > Brassicaceae > Brassica > Brassica rapa. The sequence goes on along the minus strand of NC_024799.2, from coordinate 22,544,574 downwards.
TGTTTATGTATGTTTCCTTTTTTTAATGAATTGGCTTGTTTTCCGTCACTTTTCTCCATAAAAATCACCTAATTAAGAACAACGATGGATGTGTTGGAAACTTAGAAAGCACGTGTACATTATAGCGACATCAATCCTAATCCTTTATACCTACAGTTTTTCAATAAGTCATGAAGAGTGGTCTACACGGATAGTTCATATATATACTACACTTTTTTCTTAATCCTTTAAAAGCCAATATATACATACTCCAATCTGAACAAATCTAACTGTTTGGCCTAATTAAAGCTTGAACTGAATATGACTTGTGTGGAGCCCCGCATCACACAATTATAGTACTGCTCGGGATCATGATCGGTTACACAAAAAAAAAATCTGTTTTTTTAAAGAAAAATATGAAATATATTTTAAAAATTGGAAAGAAACAAACAACCAACAAGAAAATAGAATAAAAACATCTTGGTATTTCTAAAATAAATACATACAAAAGAAACAAAAATGTAATGAGAAATTGTTACAAGAAAAATGTATTGAAAAGAATTTCAAGCCCTAATTTCAATTTTCAACTGTCACGATGAATCATACAAATCACGTAGCGCTTTATTTCACTATAGTCCTACATAAAAGAGTGATTCTATCAAATACCACCGCACATATATAAAAAGATATCAACAAGGTTTTGGGACATTAAAGTTCATGTGTTGAAGGTTTGAAGAAATGCGATGTTTTTTTCGTATAGGTGCGTACAGAAAAAATATATCTCGATGCCTGTAGATAGATTATCACAAATAAAAGAGCATGCATTATATAAACGGCTTATTTTCAGAATAACCAACATAAATTAGGTGAATGGCAATGATTTTGACATAATGTAATGTTAGACATTTAAATCCTAAATTGTTCAGTTTTATTCATGCACTTAACAAGTTTCCAGTTGCAAGTGAGAGAGTAGATGACGTCGTGCTTTTTGTAGTGTATTTACAACAACACTAGGGGATAACCTGCGCGTTGTGCGGAATGAGATTATTATTTTTGATATTTATAAGATGAAAAGACATAAAGTCTGTTAAATGTGGACATCGGTTTAATTGTATGTGGATTTTATTGTATTTTATTCCGTAAAATATAAAAGTCTTATTTATTTTGGTTTGAAAAATTCACAAAAGTGCTGGAGGTTAAGGATGAAGAATATTGTAGAAGAAGTCTTATAAATAAAAAGTTCAATTTTATTAAGACGCATAAAGATAAAACTGATATTACGATTTAAATCTATTGCCATAAACTAAGTTTTTGAAATATATGTAAATCTCATATTCATAACTAACACAATCACGCATATTAGCAAAATAGGAAATCATATAGTAAACTTGAAATAACCGAACTGAAACATGGTTTATCTTCGTTGATTTCAATAGACGTTCCAACTCGGAACCGGCCGGTTCGATTCGGTAAATCCACAATCAGAAGTTTCAACTTGGAACTAATAACAGTTGCATATGAATATAACTTTTTTTTTGGTTTTTACGTGCCTCTCTTAGCCATTCATCTACAACAAACTGCACAACACAAGAAAAGAAAAAGAGACTCTTCTAGTTTAGCTTGAAAGTTGTGTGTTTATCCTATAGATTATGTACCAATTATCATCTGTTGCAGAATCTCCATGATCTCATAAGACTTCGACCCTATTTGTCTTCGCATGCACCGCCTCCATTAATTTGTACGTGATAATAAAGAATAAATAGTATGCTTAAAAGAACATATGGTAGGTCAGAGTGTGCTAACCAGCCATGCAAACGTAAAATTATTATCATTGGCAATATAAAAATTTTATCATTTGTGTTCGTGAGCTTGACGAAAGAAAGGGGAGAAGAGTCCGTGAGCTGCAGTAGTTTCTAATAACGATAATTTTAAGCTTGACGAAACAATGGGAGAGGAGTTCTCTTTTTGACAGTAATAATCAACAGGTATGCACAAAGATGCAAAAGAATTCGCCTCATAAAGCCGATCTAATGAATAGAAACTTACATGTTCTCTTCTCCTCTTCAAGACTTCAACAATGGAGTAACGGATGCGTTGGATTTCTCACAGGTTCGATCGAGAAACACAGTTCTTTTCATCTCAGTTTGCGTGACGCTTGTCCACGACTAAAGTCCCCATCTCAAGAACCTCGCCGAGAATAACCAAGATGAATCGTCGTCGTATAGGCCATGCGAAGAAGGAAGAGGAGACTTCTATGTTCAGTAGACTAACAGATGTATTGGATTTCTCTATTTTGTCTTAAAACACAATTCTTTTCATTTCAGTTTGCAATTTATAATCCTTTTTGTCTATAAAAATTGTCATCTCTTGATGTCTGATGAGATATGTTGAAACCTCGAAGGTGTGAAGAAGATTACAAACTTTTTAGAAAGTGTTTCAATCCTCATGCTAGTTTATAATCAAAAGCTCGTTACGATCACACAAAAAAATGCCAACATGCTCCAAAAGATGAAAAATAAGGAAACAAATATGTGAGAGTGTCTCTCTAAACGACACGTGTCAATATTGGTGTAAACGCATTAATTGCAATGCTCCTCTTTTAATATATAAGAGATATGGAAACAAAGCGCATGTCCCAAATTATTTATCACCTAACTTTTAACTGTATGCAGTAAAATGAGAAAAATAATAGATGCTTTAAATTAAAAAGTGTATTTAAAGTACGTAAAATATGTGAACATACCTGAAGAATTAAAAGCCTGAAGAATTAAAAGTTACAAAAATTACATTCCATATAACCAAAATAGTATAGGACTACCATAGCAAGGAATGTTTAAGATTACATGGAAGTAAGTAATGTTTATCCCAGCGTTTACCCAAACCTTCTATAAACTAAATCCAAAAAATTAATCACTAAACCCTAAAATTAAATATAAACTCTAACCCAAATATCAAAATATGCAAACTAGTACATATGAAGTATTATCAAAATAGAATAGTAACAAATGAACTAGTATAGTATATATTGTTCAATTCTTAAAATGTCTATGATTACATGAAATGAGTTAATGCTTACCCTAAATGTCAACTCAAACAGTACATAAACTAAGCCCAAAAAATTAATAAGTAAACCCTAAAAGAAAATATAAAACCCTAACCCAAATATCAAAATATGGACAGTACATATATGAAATTATGAAATGACTATGCTTGCATGAAAGAAGTTAATGCTAACCCCAATCTCAACCTCCACCTTCCAAATAATAAACCCTAAATCTTAATCACTAAACCCTAAACTCATTTATAAACCCTAAATTTAAATATAAATCTTAAATCCAACTAAAATGAAACAAATTAGATAGAATAATACATATCGGTGAAATTATGAAATATTTATGATTGCATAGAAGAAGTTAATTGTTGACCCCAAATTCAGATTGATTGTAGAGATAATATGTGAAGATTAACGGCATTAGAGAAAAGAAGTGGAAAGACAACATCGTATGAATATCATTCCGTTCAACATCACATTGTATTCTATTTTATTTAATGTCATAATAAATTATATTCCATTGACGTTTAATATACTATTTCTCTTTACAAAATCATATCCACATAATGTAGAACACATACATACACCAATACAAAATTCATATCAACAGAACATGAAACAACAACTAACAAGATTGAATTTTTTTTCCAAGCATCAAATGAAATATAACTTTGTAAATAGTACATTATATATTAATAAACTTGGCAAAAAAAATAGTCAAATTTGAAGAAAAGACAATATGTTTCATTTCATAAAATAGTATAGAAATACAATCTTTGTTCATCTCCTTCCTCGTCTTCGTACGCGAAATCAAAACTTACATGTTTTCACGTTTCGTCTTCACTCAATAAAATATCTCAGATTGAGAAGATGGATGCACAGAGCCGCAACGTCGTCGGCCCGGGTGAAGCTCCTTGCCGCATCGGCTGTAACTTGCAGCGGCGAGCTGGTGGTGTCAGAAGTAGAGAAGGTTGGAATTTAGGGATAAAATTTTTGATCACAAAATACTCTCAGAAATCTCACATAGACAATTTCATCAACAATTCTACAAATCTGAGAAGAAACAGATTCACTTTCTCTAAATTAAAAAATTAATTGCAGAAGGTAAATGAATATCAAAGAGTCACTAGTAACTTTTGACAGGAAATTGTTAGGAAGTTTTATTTTTTTATTTTTTTCAGGTTTCACCGGTTGTGTTGAAAGATAAAATAGAATTATTATACAAAAGTGAAACCGTGTATATATGTATTAAAAAAAATTGGTTATGTAGCTAATTAGTGTTTTTTCATAGTCATAGAAACCAATTTCCCTTATATAAACCGCCATGCTTCCTTAATATTTGGACTTATTGACGCCATCAAATTTCACGTTAAAACTTAAAAGTTAAAACCATGCAATACAATATTTCTTTTTCTTATAATCATTGGACTAGTTATTCTTTTAGGGTTAAGCCCTTTGTCAAAAAAAAAAAAAAAAAAAAAAAGAGTTATTCTTCTAGGGTTTTACTTCCAACAATAATCCGGTTCAACTCAATAACATGTCCGCTTCGTTTTGAGTTGGGTTCTTTGATAAATGGGCTTATGAGAAGACTTAAAAGAAGAGGTAAACTGGCCCTTCGTCGACGTGAAGTCCACAAAGAAGAGTTAGACCATGTACATATACAGAGTTCATAGAACATTCTCTAACAAATGGACACAAAGACATGTGACCACTCCTACTATTATTCCAGTCACTAATTAGCCAAAAGTTGCAATCGCCTTCTCCGACATATATACCTTCTCTAATAAAGTTATCTTGAAGTTACCAATTCTGTGATCATATGATACCTCATTAACAATGTGTTTCGTTGTAATATGATACACTAGTTTATTAGTAATTGTAGTTGTCAAAGATAGCCAGCTATCTAACACTACTAAAAGGGGAATAAGCAGTGCAGGGAGCGTGCCACGTCAGCGTTTATATTCGAACCAATCAGAGACGAGCTTTTTTACACGTCAGACGGGCTCTTGCTCCGTGTGGGCTTCATCTGAAAGCGTACCATTCGTGCCATTTGGGCTTTATCGTTCATCCAAAAAGCGTGCCGTTTGGGCTTTGTCGGAGTTATTCTTCTGCGTCTGCTTTTGCCCCTCACCTCTATCACTTCGTCTTCCCGATCGAAGAGAAACGAAGCCGAGAATCAATCGATCCACTTCTACGCAATCGATACTTTCATTTCAATCAATCAATAACTCCTTTATGATTTCGTTTCACCTTCCTCTTTTCCTCCTTCTTTATATACTGATCTTCTTTTCAATCAAACCAAAACCCTAAAACCACTCCACGCTTAGACCATGGCGATGAAACGAAATGGGAAGTCTCCTGTCTCCTCCGAATCTGATGAGAAAGTTATGTTCTTCAAAGATGTCTCTCTAGGGCCGCATGCAACTCAGTTGCGCTTCCGACTCATCCATTTCTGGGAGGCTCGGAACCCGATCAAGAAGACGCTGATTGGCCTCGAATTGCTCCTCATCGACGAACTGGTGAGTCAATTCTCCAAAAAATAGTTTTGATTCCTTGATATCTATGTTTTCTGAGAATTTTAAACGTTTGTTTAAACTTTTCTATTGCCCCTACAGGTTCATGTATAGGTTTTGTTCATGAAACATCTCTAGAATGTTTCTCTGCTTTCACTGGAGATTCGAGTTTAGGTTTTCTGTTTGATCTTTCGTATAGATATTTTAAAAAAAATATTTTAAAAAAAATGCTCTGCTCACATTCAAAATGTTCTGTGTTACTTCTAGATGTTTGTTTTAAACCGTGAGACCTATATTTTCTGAAAATTTTAAACGTTTGTTTTAGCTTCGGAGAGTGAGCTAGGGTTTTGATGAATATATTTGGAGAATTGTTATGAGATTGGTTTATTAGTTAAAGTAGGGTTCTGGGTTTTCAATCTACTAACGTGATTTGTTATTCTTTTTTGACAACAGGGGACTGTTATTCAAGGATTCATCCCACCGGGGCGTATTAAAAAATATTTGCCTGATATGAAACAAGGATCAGTTTACCAACTCAACAACTTCTACGGTTCGAAAAACAAACCGATGTATCGGGTTGCTGATCATATCGCAACCGTGTCTTTCACGTGGAACTCTGAGATGTCGGTTCTTCACGAGGTTCCCATCTCATTTGATGAAGACCGTTTCAGGTTTCATTCATATGAAGATTTTGAAGCTAACTGTGATCTCAAAGGTGACCTCTACGGTAAGCTCTCTAATTTTATAAGTCATCTCTCAGTTACATTGGTATATATTCCTGGTTAGATAATGAAATCTATATTTTTTGGGGGTTAAGTATTTAGTTCGAGTTTTTAGAGTTTTTGTTTGTCTTGAACATCATCTGAAGTGAATTGTGAATATTATTGCAGATTCGGTTTGTTAAGTTACATGTTACATTCCATGAATTTTTATTAACCATCTAACTCTATTCATGGACATTGTTATAGATGTATTTAGTTCGAGTTTTTAGAGTTTATGTTTGTCTTGAACATCATCTGAAGTGAATTGTGAATATTATTGTAGATTTGGTTTGTTAGGTTACATGTTACATTCCATGAATTTTTATTATACTTTTACAATTTTTTGTTTGTTTTGAACGTCCTCTGAAGTTATTATTACAAGAGGCACATGCCGATGAGTTGTTTTCAATCAATCGGTTTGTAGTAAAGTTAGTAAGTTCATACCAGGAGTTTTAGTTCAAGTTTTTAGAGTTTTTGGTTTGTTTTGAACATCATCTGAAGTGAATTGTGAATTGTGAATCTTATTTTAATTCGGTTTGTTAAGTCTTGATTCAGTTTGTTAAGTAACATGTTACATTCCAAGAATTTTTATTAACCATCTAACTTACACTCTTCTTGGACATTGTAATAGATGTTGTTGGCCACATGAAACTGGTCAATGGACAGACCCTTATTGAGCGTCCCATCCTTGACGAAGTGGAGATAGCAGCCTCTCGGCGCATTATGGTGCATGTGCAATCACATGAGTAAGTGTATTTTTTATTTTCAAGTCACCATCTCTCAGTAGTTCCTAAATCCGTAAGAGCTTATTTTGTTTTGCAGTGGGCCTGTGATGAAGCTCTACCTTTGGGACCATGCTGCAACAGACTTTTGCAAGAAGTTCAATTCCTATGAAAATACTCCCACAGTTCTTTTGGTCACGACTGTTAACACCAAACGTCTCGGAGGTTATCTTTCTATCTCTAGACTCATGTTTTCATTGATAATAGTGACACATTTTCGAAAAAGTTTGCCACTGTTCGCTTATGAGATACTAAGTTATTAAACATTCCAAAAACGTTTTTTATTTGTCATAGGTTGATAATTTATCATGTGTGACATAGATTATATATTTTTACAGCCTTATTAATCATATATAGCATGCCGAGTTAATCCATAGAAGCAGAGCATTTGTACAACTTATATATTTTCACATTGTCATTTTTATGCATATTTTCACTCATTCGTTTTAAATGTTTCTTTCATTATTGGACAGGTACCCTTGCCCTGACCTCTATGTCCTCCACACGGCTCTTCATGGACTATGACGTCCAACCAACCAAAGATTACTTCACCTGGTATGTATCCAAGTCTTCAACATCTACTTTTCACAAGTTCATCTGAAGCGCACACTTACACATATTGCAGTGATTAACTGGAACAGTGCTTTATGTTTTGTATCAGGCTTGCCTCTAACCCAGAGATTGCTAACCAGGTTAGTGCAGAGGTGGTTACTAAACGTGAGGCACTGACTATAGCAGAAATATTCTCCTACATGACTCAGGAATCTGCAAAGGTAAAAATAAAGCTAAATATTTCTTCCTCCTTTTGAAACGCTTTGATATTTATATCAAATTTTATACACGGTTGCAGGATGCCTTTTTTGAGTGCACGGCTACGATTGATGATGTTGTGCATGGCTCTGCTTGGTACTATATTGGATGCAGTGAGTGCCATGCTAAGGCTACCAAAGGCGCAACTTCATTGATTTGTACGAACACAAGATGTGAGAAGGTTAACACAACTGGTGTTGCACAGTATGTTTTCTCGCCTGAATATTCAATTACTCTTACGCTGCTATTAGTTTCTGATTATTAAAATTGTGACGTTGGCTTCTGTTTCTTTCACAACAGGTACCGTGCAAAGATTTCAGTTTATGACAACAGTGAACAAGCTTTTTTTGTCCTACTTGGTGATGCTGGTCGTGAGTTGACTGGGAGGCACGCATCCGAGTTAGTTACCAACTACTTTGAGGTAATTGCGCATCAGTTTATACTCTCAAATGATTTAAACTCACGTTATTGTACTTGAATGCAAGGCTAATGAACACAAAGGAGCTGACCATGAGGTGCCTGTTCCGGAAGCTCTAATCAGCATCATCGGACAGACACATAAGTTTTGTGTGAAAGTTACAGATCACAACTTCTCAGGCAATACCCGTGCTATTACTGTCACCAAGATCCTCTCTCTAGACACCCCACCACCCACAGAAGTCTCGGTTGAAAGCAACATTGCTGCAACGTCCGAGGAAACAGTGAAGACTGGAAACGAAGTGTGTGGAACTTCCAACGGCCGTGGAGACCCTGCAGATGGGGAGAGTAAGAGGATCTCTGCAGATGCTGAGACATCGACAGCTAAGCGTCCAAGATGTTAGAAGTTGAGCTCCCACTCATCTTCTCACGTATTGCATGCTTCAATGATGTTTACGTCTTTTTCAGTTTAAGTATTGACTTATGATTTTCTTTCAGTTGTTTTACTTTTCAGTGTTTTTTTCCCCTTGAAACATCATGTCTACTTTGCATGATTATCAGCTTATAATCATGTATACTGTTTTATCTATCTGCTTCTTCAGAATTACTTTCTCAGTTTATTATTTATGTCTTCAGAAACAAGTTCTAATGTATATTTGATAACATCTATGACATGAAATGTAAATAGTTCAGAGTTTAGGAGTGGAAAGACATTAATATATGATTTTGTGATTACCATTGACCAATAAATTATCAAATAATATAAGCTACTTACAAGTTACAACCAAGCCGCAGCCTTTAGATCCTTATAAGCCAAGAGAGATAGAAAATTCCATGTTCTTATCGTCACAAACATCATCCCAACAATATATAAAAATACTGATCCTTATTTAATTTATTATAAACACAACTACTAAACTGCACCATGTGCAGTAAAGAATTTTTTTAATCTAACTTATATTTAAAAATAAATTTTACAAAATATTATAGATTTTGCTATTTGCTTACTACTATTAAATATAAATTTGATATATAAAAAAACTGCTTAAAATACAAAAAAAAAAAAGAAATACGCAACTTAATACAAGCTCAACAGAATAATGTATATAGTAATAAGATAAAAACTAATACTTCAGATATACTAGCAGCATAGCACCACTTACCAAAATTATATAATAACAGTTGAATCAATAACTTCAGCCATAACCATCATTTTACAAGAGATGCATTACTCTGTATATATAAAAAGAGTTACAATACAATTTCACAAGAAAAAACCCTACTCAGTTCTAAAAAAGGCAAGTTTACTTCAATTTAATCATATTATACGGAAAAATCCGGGCGTAGCCCGGAAAAACCCTCTAGTCTTTTATAGAGTTAAGACTTAAGAATCGTCAACACAACCCAAAAACTAACTTTTTATCAGACTCAAGAAAGCAAACACCCAAGAGAAATACGTTCCTCCCTCGGCCCAACCCAATAACCAAATTCCAGCTGCGATAGGACGGCCCTTGGTCTTCGGTTTGTCCGTTCTTGACATATCCGAACTTAACATATTGAACACTCCTGACGCCTGCTGCGGCCTGGATCCTGGTCACTTGGCCTCCTTGTGCTTCCGCCTTTCTGGCATTTCTTTTGCTCACGCAATTCTACTTTTAATTATGAACACGAATTGTTTGTAATCAAAGTCAAAGAAATAATTATCAGAGATTGAGAGTTGACCTTAGAAGTTATGCTGAGTTAGTGATCCATTGGGAACAACTGTATTAATTGATCTGCGTCAATATAAGCCCATAAATAATTTATATAACTACTATATAATCTCGTTATTCACGTGTCACTAAAATATTGAATTGTTGTGATCTCAATAGTTGATATTAATGATCTAGTTTTAGTAGTAGTAGTAGTAGTAGTACACATTTATTAATAGATAGTGATATTCTTTAAAGATATAATCGTGCCTACTACGTGGTGTACCGTCTAACCGTTTAACAATGATTATTCGTTACTGATATTATTGACCTATGGCTTGTAATGTTTCAGCGTTTTAAGTCTTGTCCAGGATTTTGTGCTCCATTTTGTTTGAAATAAGTTTTGGGTACTTTCCCCTACCGTCTTATAGTTAGGAATGTTAGATTGTATATTTTGCTTCGTCTTTTACAAATCCAGCAGTGTGAGATAGTCCATTCCCGATGTGAGTAGTTATGTATTACAAGGGTGGATTTAAAAAAAACGAGTTCCGTATCATACGATAAAAGATAAACTTTTCCTCACAATATACTCCGTTCCTAAAAGATGTATGTTCTGGAAAAAAAAATTGTTTCAAAAAGATATATTTTTTACTTTTTCAATGTATGATTTTATGAAAAATTGTAAGTTTCGAAAAAATGGTATTTATTAAATTTCTATTGGGTAGAAGTTATGAAAAAATGTTATTCATAAAAAAACAATACATATTTAATGAATTTTTTTAATATATGTGAAAAATTTAGAATATGTATCTTTTAAAAACTGATGGAGTATTAATTACCTCCATCACGTCGATTGAGTTTACAATATCAATCTTGGATCAGCCGCGTAAGGAAGCGGAGATCTGATCCTAGCATACACGTTCCACGAGTTTAGACTTGGACGTGCCCTACTCAGAGTGTGATAGTATTGTCATGATAATATAAATAAATAATGACCCCGAGACCAGTTATTTGTAAAGCTTAACCAGTTATCATTATTGTCATGACAATCAATACAATACTAAAAGTTGAATATCCTCAATAGTTAGGCTATCCAAGTCACTAAAAATATTCCTCCAATCACAATATTTCATTTTGACACGTCAGATGGGCTTCAATATCTGAGTTTACGTATGGGCTTCAAGTTAATCTATTATTTAGAGTGGGTTTACGTGTGGGCTTCATTTTCATTACGTCTGGACTTTATTTTACATACGCCGAAAAAAAAATGAAAGGAGTCGGAGGACGGAAGTCACGAGGATCTACCTCCTACCACTTCGTCTTCTCTGCTTGAAACCATAGCGACTTCTTTCGTATCAGCTCCCTCTTTTCTTCGTCTTCTACATAATCAATACTCAACTTCGATCAATCAATTTCTTCATTATGATTTCGTTTCAGCTCCCTCTTCTCCTGCTTCTTTATATACTCAACTTTCTTTGTACAAACCTAAACCCTAGAACTGCTCTAATCTCAATCCATGGCGACGAAACCAAATGGAAATTCCCCTGTCTCATCCGCTTCTGATGAAGAAGTCATGTTCTTCAGAGATATCTCTAGGTACCCACGAAACTCAGCTGCGCTTCCCTCTGCTACACTTCTGGAAGGCTTGGAACCCCGACGCTTATTAGCCTGGAGATGTTCCTCATCGACGAAAAGGTTATATGAAATCTTCAATTTTTTTACCTTTAGTTCCAAATTATTTAACTTAGTTCCAATCTTCAATCTTCTAAAAAATTTTGGTTTTTAGTTCCCACTTATTTAATAAAAACATTGTTAGTTCCCACTTACGTGAAATCTTCGTAATCTATCTTTTTAGAGATTTGATGAATTAACAATGTTTAAGATTACTACCACCAATGATCTGTTTGCTCAGTTTTAAAAAAAAAGGATGAAAATAAACGTGTTTAGAACTTTGACCACCACTGAGATGTTTGTTTTCTTGCTTTATCTCTATCTACTTTATCGCTTATCACTTTTTCGTTTGCATATAAAACATTGTTAGTTCCCACTTATTTAGCTCATCGTTTGCTTTATCTCTATCTACGTTTTGGAGATTTGTATTCCTTTAAAGACCTAAAAATATGTTAAAAAGTTTTGGATTCCTGCTGTCAACTTCTGACTTTAGAACTGAAGCAGACCCACTGAGATGTAGTGTTCTTAGAGTAAGGAACTTCGAGATTCGAGTTTGATTCTGTCTCGAATGAGATAATACATATTCTATCTAATTTGATGAAATTTCAATTTTTTTTTTTTTTGGTCTTGGAGAGTCGTAGGAAGAAAGGGATGAATCGACCGTGACTGTTAATTGAGATACTACAAGTTACAATTGTGAGTAAAAATGTGGTTGCCTACTTTGAGCTAAGGCTCAATTGAGGGAGTGAAGAGAAGAGGGGAGATGGCGTTACACAGGTTCATCTCAATGTCTACGATATAACACATGTGAACAACTACCTCTGTTGGTCTGGCATAATTCCATTCTGGAATATACAGTATGTTTATTCTATTTCTCTTCATAACTCTTCTCTCTTATATAACTTAGTTATTTGATGAAAACCATTTTTATGAGTCTGTATATCATGGACCATTTTTATTTATTTAGAGTTTTAACACTGTTTATCAATTCATTATCTTAAATTAAATTATTCAGTGGAGGAATCCACTTGAAAGCCAAATTTATTTAGTTGGTCTGTCGTTGTTAGTTGAAACGAAGAATCAAAGCCGTCAGTTGGGTAGGTCTTTGTTTCTGATATCTATGATCATTTGTATTCGGTAGCTACGTTGATGGAATGAGTGATTAGAGAATGCTTTGTTTTCTTTAACCCTTCAAGTCTCTAAATAGGCCAAAGCTTCCCATGCATCAAGATAAGAGATTAAATCAAAGATCAAATTTTGTTTGGTATATATATATTACTTTCCATCCTGTCTGAATGAAATAGAGAAAGAATAATATGTGTAACCTATTCTATTTACATCTTTGTTTCTTCACAGGATCTGGTGATGCCCATTACTGTTTCATTAGGTGCTGAATTTTGGTATGTTTGAGTCAGAGAAGGAAGCCAAGAAAGAATTTTTCCCGAAGTATCGAGTCCAGTGGAGTGGAGTTCTTGATACTCTCACCAAAGGTGTAGTTTCTTTTCCTGTATTCCACCATTACTTAACCTTTTGTGACAATTATGTTTTTTTAAACACGATCTGTTCTGAATAATAACTTGATTTATGCCAACACAGTGGTGGTCTTCAATGTAGTTATTGTTGCTTTGTGTGAGCTTTATGACAAGCCTCCTCTGCTTTTTAAGTTTTGGAAAAGAATTTTGTTTATAACCATAATAAATTATGTCCTGAGAGAATACTATAATGTAGTGAAATAATCTTCAAACCCAGTTTTTTTGAACCAAGTGATCCATTTATTTTCTGAACTAAATCCTAATATGAATTAGGTCAACGGAAATAATTTAATCATGTTCGCATAGGTCTTGAAATAAGATTACTGTTCTTAACTAAATTATGTCCTGAGAGAATACTATAATGTAGTGAAATAATCTTCAAACCCAGTTTTTTTGAACCAAGTGATACATTCATTTTCTGAACTAAATCCTAATAGAAAGTAGTTGAGAATTTCGAATAGGTCTTGAAATAAGATTACTGTTCTTAAAGGTTTCTGTAAAATCTTGCCTTGCTACTATATGATCCTTTGGTTTTAGTTGTTGAAAATTTCACGTCTCGAGAATTTTGGTTAAGATCCTCCTTTGGTTTTCCTTCAGATTCATTCAGCAAATGCTCGGAGGTTCTTCAGTCCCTGATTATGAGAAGCTTCAAGTGGATAAGTTTTATTTTCAAATAAAGTAACAATGAGTTTCTGCGTAAAACATCAGGAAATATTAAGAAACGTTTCGCCTCCTCAATCCCTTCATTACTTCCCAACATATTCTTAAATTTGTTACTGGATTCCAGAAACGTTGAGAGAGGTCTTGCTTCCCTAGACATATTTATTCTGAATTGCATTTTGTTTCTCTCTACGGATTTAAGAATAAAAAATAAAAAAATGACCTATTCCCAGTCTAAAGGCATAACAACATTATTCATTTGCTCTCTTTCATCAATCTTAAATATGCAATGTTTCATTTTTGAGTTTTTATGTGGTTCAGGCTACTGATCAATAAGAATAACATGTCTCCAGAATTTTCATTGGCGTTTTTCTATTTTTCCTTCCTTCCAGGTTTAGATTAGTTTTCAGTGATATATTGATTTGTACACTACTTTTTCTTACAGTGAGTTAGCAAATGGTTGCTTCAAAGTTGAAAAAGCTTATTTGTTAAACCATCATGCAAATTATATTAGACCAAAATTAACTATAATAATTAAACATGATTAAAAAACTGTGAAAAACGTTTAAACAATGATAAAAATCACTAAAAACAAATAATTACTTTAAACTTAAAATATAAGACACCACTATATAACAATATTGTATTTTCATATTTTAATCCATGCAGCTGTTATAAACTACTATATTTTTTTTCCGTTCAAGTGTTATAAACTACTATTTTTTTCAGTCAGTAGAAAACCATGATACGTATTAGTAAAAGTAGTCACATATAAAATTGGTATATAACATTCGATTACAAAGTGGACGTAAACCTAGAACAATACTTGGAAGTTCGTTATTAGAGATTTTTTCCTCACGCATTTACATATGGTAAAATTATGAACTAATATGATTTAAGCTGTATACACAAGTGATATATTAAGTTTACAAAAACCCTCAAACTACCTTCATTTTTATTTTGTTAATCGCATTACATTTTTATTTCATATAATGAAAATATATGTTGCAATAACATAAGCTTTATATAGAAAATACAATCTCATAAATTTTAAAACTAAATCGCAAATTTATAAAAATATTTAGTTGAAAAGGTGAAACGGAAATGACTATTTAAAAAAAAACAGAAACAACTGTTTGAAATACAAAATCAAATTTAAAGCTTAGAAAAATGTGAATGCAAAAAATTCAATTAAAATATAAGAAATAGGTACGAAAAATAAAGAAAGATTAAAATCAAAATAGTATATGAAGTTTGACAAAACAAATATTAAAGACTCAAAGTAAGAAAAAAATAATAGTCTAAATCACTAAATATTGTTAGTTTAAATTAAAATGATAAGGCTATATCGAATTAGAAATCATTTATATTTTCAATTTGTGACATTAGTAGAAGATAGTAGATTTTTTTTACTGGAAATGAAAAAATAATAAGAAAATAATATTTTTGGATCATAGTTTTGGACTGAAAATATATTCGAAATTTCCCTTATTGGTATATAAATATTCATTTTAATAACAACGTAATAACCTGATTGTATTTTTTAAAATAGTAATTTTTAAATCAACTAATATATAATAATAAAATTTAAATAAATTATGAATATATTTTGAGAATATTTTGATTATCATTTACACTGATTTTAAATCCAGAATAATATTTTAACTATAGCTAGATTGTAAGATATTTTTGTTTATAAGTAAACAAATAATTTAGTAATATTAATTGCTGACAAAAAATATGATAATCATAATAATTTCATAGAATTTTCAGTGTATTTTACACATAGAACATTTTTAACGTAATTTTATTTAAAGCAATGAGTATTTAAATTATCTTTACTTATTATAATTGTAAGAAATATGTTATAATCGTAAGAAAATATATTATAGGAGATTAAATAAAATATAAATAAAAACATCAATATGGTATAAATAATACATATGACAAAGAAATATACGATATGGAGATTAATAATATATATTTTTAATAACCTAAATATGTAACAGGAGATATTTTGGATAATAACTAAGGTTTCACAAATTATTTATTCATTTCACATTTTCTCACCATTCCAAATATATTAAAAATAGAAAAAAAATTGTAAGTTTTACTCATTTCTAATTCAATTTAATATTTATATTTATATTACATAGAAGTAATATATTGTAATATAGATATCAAATACAATATTATTTTAATAAACCCGGGCGTAGCCCGGGAAAAACCTCTAGTATAAATAAATAATGACCACGAGACCCACGAGTGGCCATTTCTGTTATTTAAATTGCATGCCTTGATGAAAGAACAAAAACAGTTAGCAATTTCTTGAAAAATTAAGAAGATTCCCGAATAATTCCAACTTCATTAAAATTTTTGTTTTAAAATAAGTATCGTTTTATAATTCGATGTAATATTTATTAGCAAATAT
The DNA here is from genome assembly GCF_000309985.2 of Brassica rapa. NCBI lineage: Eukaryota > Viridiplantae > Streptophyta > Magnoliopsida > Brassicales > Brassicaceae > Brassica > Brassica rapa. The sequence continues at coordinate 22,528,275 of NC_024799.2, read as the reverse complement.
TCTCCGGTTTGTTTTTCTATTGATTGAAATATAGTTAGATGAGTAATGATGTTTTTATTTTAAAAAATATGCAAAATTAAATGTGTACATGAACCTAAAACGACAAATACAATAAAACGAGAAAATACTGAATTAAAAACTCAAATTGTTACGAGGGTTAGACTAGACATCTCAGTAATTTTAATTAGTACATATTGTTACAACAAAAACCGATTTCAAACGAAAAAAAAAATACAAAATATGATTAGAATCGATCGGTTACAACGATATGGGTATCAGGGAAATAAATAAACACAGGTGACAGCCAAGCACTGTATTATTATTCAGGCATGCGATGCACGATCAATTCACGAGATAGTTAAGGAAATGATCGATCAAAAAAGTTCCGTTGAATTTTAGTACCCATCGTGTGTACTAAACAGAGGCCCGATAAGTATACAATTCAAAAACATGCATAATTTTGGTAATTTTACGTGTATAATCTAATTTAGGTAAAGAAATAATTAAACCATGAGTTTAGAAACCAGCAGGATTAGGTTAGGTGGAATTTCTAATCAACAAGGAAAAATGGTCAACAAAATGGTTTATCTTTTCATGAGAAGGAAAGTTACAAGAACTATTACATACTTGTGGACCCACGTTAATATTTTTATAAAGGGCCCATGTGATGCGTATTATTGTTGTAATTAAATACACTAAATTATAACAAAGCTCGTTGTATATAAATCCTAGCATTTAGGCTCTCTTCTCCCACACCAAACCTTCATCCTCATCATCAGATTCATAATCACTACAATCAGGTAATCCCTCTCTCACTGACTTCTCTCTCTCTCTCTCTCTCTGTGTATGTATTATATAAGTTTTTCGAACAGAAGTATATATTAAAAAAATGTATATATAAATGCATCACGTATGTATGTATTACGTACCTGGTGTGCGAAAATAATCAGTTGATTCTTTTCATTTCTATCTCAATCGCTTACTTTTGAAAAATAAAAACTAAGAGACCTATTTGACTTTTGATTAACCAATGCTCGAGATTATTATCATTAAGTGTTGTAAAGACTTAGACATAGACCGGTTTCATCACATGAGTTAGATGTTGAAGCTTCTCCAGAGGTTGACATGAATTTCTTATTTTAATATAAATGGTGGAAAGAAGGTGAGAAATTTTTGAAAATTTTATAGTACAAAAAGATTTACATGCCACTTGTGTCTTTGTTGTTTGATTCACTTTTATTCTTAATTATATAATTTAATATTTTTTCTTAAAAATATACAGTATTATATTGATGAGAGGTGCGTTTAGATTAAGGAACCGGATTTATTAGCTTTGACTTGAGACTTTCATCTACACTATAGAGCATGTTCTAAAACACGTTGAGCGTTCATTACGCGTTACATAACTGTATAACGTCTAATCGTATAGGCGGACATTTAAACGGGGTATATACGGATATATATTTTTACACGAAATATAAGTATAAGATTAATATATACATTATTTTTGAAAAAAAAAACTGAACATAAATATATTTTAAATCCAATTTTATGTATAAATATATAGTTTAACATATATAAATAGTTTTAAATTATAAAAATTAAATCTATTTTAAATATATAAAAGATGCTTAAAATCCGCATAGACGTCTGCATAATGTCCGCCTAAACGTTGTTATTCGTCAGAATTATATAAATCCACATAAAACACTGTATAATATAAAAATAATACGGTTGGCTACCGTATAGCGCTTAGAAGCCGCCTGGACGACTGTATTTCAGACCATCTTCAATGTTATACTATAATTTTCTCTATTATTTACCATGACTTACAAGAATACTCTATATTTCACTCTATTATAGAGTGAACCATTGGAGCAAATTCAACTCTATAATAGAGTTACTCTATATTAGAGTGAAATATATATAAAATTATAGTGTACCATTGGAAATGCTCTTAGAACACTGCTATAGATCAGTTTATTACATTTAGTCAAGAACAACAAAATTAAATCTCTATTACTGTATAATATACGAACAGGTAATCGAAAGCGACAATGTCTTGGGACGATGGTAAGCACGCAAAGGTGAACAAAGTTCAGATTACGTACGATGACGTCATCTACTCAATCCAGGTCACGTACGCCGGAACCGCTCTTCAATCTCAGCGTCGTGGCTCCGTTGGGCCCAAAACTGCCGAGGTTAGTTGAAAACAAACAAAAGTCTTTTATACTTTCAATTTTAATAGTAAAGCGTAATAATATGTTATGTAACACAATAATTGAACTTTTTGTTTTGTTATGTAATAGTTCACTTTGGGTCCGGACGAGTACATAACGGCTCTGTCTGCTTACGGCAAAACGCTGAGCACGCAAGACGTGATAACGTCGTTGACTTTCACAACGAACAAGGGGACTTATGGTCCCTACGGAAACAAAACTGGTTACCAGATTTCTGCTCCGGAGGGTACCGGTAAACAGATCGCCGGTTTCCTTGGTACGAGCGGCAACGTTCTCAACTCCATCGACGTTCACTACGCTCCCATTCCCACTGGAACGGGCGGAACCGGAACCGGAACCGGAGGAACTGGTACGGGCGAAACCGGAACCGGAGGAACTGGTACGGGCGAAACCGGAACCGGAGGAACTGGTACAGGCGGAACCGGAACCGGTGGGACTGGAACCGGAGGAACCGGAGGAACTGGTACAGGCGGAACCGGAGGAACTGGAACTGGTGGAACCGGAACCGGTGGAACTGGAACTGGGGGAACCGGAACCGGTGGTACTGGCACGGGAGGAACAGGAACCGGTGGAACTGGAACTGGAGGAACCGGAACCGGCGGATCAGGGGCTGAAAAGTTGGATGCACAAGGTGGCACAGGAGGAACCGCATGGGACGACGGATCCGATCACGACGGCGTGACAAAGATAACCGTAAGAACCGGTGGGGTAGGAGTTCAATTCGTTCAGTTTGACTATGTGAAAGTGGGACAACCGAAACAAGGAGCTCTCCGCGGTGTGCAAGGTAGTAGAGGTTCAACGCGAGAGGTAAGCTAATAAGAATTTTAATCAAGTTATTTCACTAGAATGATTATTTTCTTGGTACTGACATTGTGAATCACTGCAGATTTTGATTAACCATCCGGACGAGTATCTGGTTTCAGTCGAGGGTTGGTATGATTCAGCCAATGTCATCTTGGGAATCCAGTTCAAAACTAACCAGAAGACTTCTGACTACCTCGGCTATGAGTTCGATGGCAGTGGTAAAAAGTTTACTCTCCAAGTTCAAGGCAAGAAGATCATAGGGTTTCACGGTTTCGCCAGCGACCATCTCAATTCCATTGGAGCGTATTTCGTTCCCGTGTCCTCCACCCCCACCACTCCTACCGTTCCACCGAAGAAGCTTGAAGCTAAGGGTGGTGCGTCTGGAGCTGTGTGGGACGATGGTGCTCACGACAATGTTAAAAAGGTCTCTGTTGGACAAGGCCAAGATGGTATCGCAGCTGTCAAGTTTGAATACAGAAATGGCTCTCAAGTGGTTATTGGAGCTGAACGTGGGACACCAACATTGCTTGGATATGAAGAGGTATAATATAATAGAGTTTCCCTTTTTCTTAAAAGAAAAAATTAAGCTATGTGAGCTACAAGTTTCAATATTGTATTATGCCTTCCTCTTGCGCAGTTTGAGCTTGAATCAGATGAATACATAACCATCGTGGAAGGCACCTACGACAAAATCTTAGGGAGTGATGGCCTGACAATGCTCACTTTCAAGACTAACAAGAACAGAACATATGGACCGTATGGTCTCGAAGGTAGCACACACTTTGACCTCAAGGAAGACGGTCACAAGATTACTGGGTTCCATGGCCGAGCTGGTGATAATAGTATTACTGCTATTGGAGTTTACTTGGCCCCAGTAGGCACCATCCCCTTGACTCCAGCAACACAAACCAAGAAGCTAGAAGCTAAGGGTGGTGATGGAGGAACATTATGGGATGATGGTGCTTTCGACGGCGTACGGAAAGTGTCTGTAGGACAAGCCCAAGATGGTATAGGAGCAGTTAAGTTTGTGTACAACAATGGCTCTTCTGAAGTCATAGGAGATGAACATGGAAAAAGTACTCTACTCGGATTCGAAGAGGTACTACTAACCTATTTTGTTGCTTTCTTTCTTTTTTTTCTTTTCCTTTTTTTAACATATGGACAATATTCAGTTTTGTTTGGGTTATTTTGATTGCAGTTTGAGCTTAACTATCCAAGTGAGTACATCACGGAAGTACATGGCACCTTCGATAAAATCTTTGCGAGTAACTCCGCGATCGTTACCATGCTTACGTTCAAGACTAATAAGCCAGCAACATATGGTCCCTTTGGGCTAACCGCTGGCACACCGTTCGACCTCAAAGAGGATGGTCACAAGATCGTTGGGTTCCATGGAAGTGCTGGTGATCTGCTTCACAAATTTGGAGTCCATGTCCTTCCCATCAACTGATACTGGAGATCTTGAATTTATCACACTTTTGTGGTCTTTGCACGTTGAACTTTGAATAAGCTGATTCTGCTGTTTCTTTTTGTTTCATCTCTTCAGTGGTGAAGTGTTTTCTTTGTGTTATTGTTCTGTCTGTTGATGGATTTGTGATCCATTTTAATAAAAGAAGCTTGTTCCAATTGTTTCTCTAGTTCCTTAAATCATATACATTTAGCACTCCAAAAGACACATAAGGTTTATTAAAATAAAAATAGAAGAAACCTTCTTTATTTAGACAGCCAATAAACAAGACAAACATACATTAAAGCTTAAGATAAACCAAATACAACAATAGACCATATGACTCCAGAAAAACACATGATAATCTTATTCATACATATAATAAGATTGGTTCGGCATCAGTTGGCTATGGGCGCCACTTTAACTCCGATCTTGTAAAGAAAATCACCAGCTTGTCCGTAGAACCCAACGATTTTGTGGTCTTTCTTCTCCAGCACGAATTCTGTTCCTGAGTTCATTCCATACGGGTCAGACGTCCTCTTGTTTGTCTTGAACTTAAGACAGATGATCGCCGGTGCATCTACTCCATAAATCTTGTCATGGTAGCCTATCACACTTGTGATATATTCACCATCTTCAAGCACAAACTGCACGTTTTGCAACCAATTCAATACTCAAAAACTCAATGGTTGTAAATTAACAAAAAAAGAAAAGACACACTAGTTTTGAAGATGAAATCAAGAAAACAACCTCTTCTGGGTCAAGCAATGTCTTCTTCCCATGATCAATTCCAAGGACAGGCTTTGAAGCCTTTACATACTCAGCCTTGAAATAAGTCACACAAGAGTCACCTTGTCCTACATATATCTTCCTCAGGCCGTCGTGAACACCATCGTCCCATGCAACTCCAGCATCTCCACCTTGTGCTGGAATAGTATCGGAGGGAGTCACTGGTGTGGACGTAGGAGCAATATAAACTCCAAGAGAGTGGATCACGTCGCTTGCACTTCCATGGAAGCCAACGATTTTGCCACCTCCCAGCTCAGCTTCTTGTCCAGAGGCCATTCCAAACGGCTGAGAAACTTTCCCCTTGAATGTGGTGAAAATAAGAGCCGTGATGATCTCTGTTGGTGTTCCAAAGAGTTTCTCGTAGTAAACTTTCACAGATGTTATGTAATCATCTGAATCAACCTCAAACTGCAAAACCATACATCAATAATTTCAATATTAGGAAAAGAGAGAGATGTAATCATCTGAATCAACCTCAAACTACAAATATCTATTTATACCTCCTCTGGGTCAAGAATTGTCTTCTTCCCATGTTCAAGTGATACAGTCTTCCCATCTTTCTCATAATCAAACTTGACATAAACCACACCAGAGTCACCTTGTCCAACATACACTTTCTTGACATTCTCGTAAACACCACCATCGTCCCAAAGCTCTCCTCCACGACCACCTTGAGCATCCAGTTTGGTCGGACCACCTGACGCCGGTGGAGTCACCGGAGTAGTTGAAGGAGATATATAGGCTCCAAGAGAATGAATAGCATCACTCGCACTTCCATGGAATCCAACGATCTTGCCACCTCCAAGCTCAGCTTCTGTACCAGAAGCTAATCCAAAAGGCTGAGAAACTTTGCCTTTGAATGTTTTGAAGATAAGAGCCGTGATGATCTCTACTGGCGTTCCAAAGAGCTTCTCGTAGTACACTTTCACGGATGTGATGTAATCTTCTGGATCAAGTTCAAACTAGCAAAAAAACAAAAAAAAAAAATCAAGAAAACTCTCTTGGTCATTTTGTTGAACGTATATAAAGAAAATGTTTTACCTCCTCTGGGTCAAGAATTGTCTTCTTCCCATGTTCAAGTGATACGATCTTGCCGTCTTTCTCGTAATCAAACTTGACGTAAACCACACCAGAGTCACCTTGACCGACATACACTTTCTTGACGTTCTCATAAACACCACCATCGTCCCATACCTCTCCTCCACGGCCACCTTGAGCAGCCAACTTTGTCGCCATTGTTATTTCTTAAACCTAAATTTAATTAGAAACGCATACGAAAATTATAGAAGAGTCATGAACATTCATGCATCGTTTCCACTGGCCACACTGAAAAAGGGACAATGATGAAACTAATCTAAATGGAGAGAACTATAATACTTCCACTAGATCGTTACTTTTAGATAATATTATCATATTCTCGTAGATTCAGTTTCCTTTACAGATGATATTCATAATTTTTTTAAGAAAACTTGTAAAATAACGGACATTACGTTTTACAAAATGATAAAAAAGAGTAAGAGGGAAGAGAGAAAGATAAACCTTTAAGTGCGAGAAATGGAGATGAAGGTGGAATGTGTGGCTTCAGGCTTGGTACTTTTTTATATATATATAAAACAGTTTCGAATACGGACACTACGTTTTACAAAAAAAAAAAAAAAATCAATACTAACTACTTTCTTTTTTCTTAGGCTTCGAGTTAAACAACTCGTGCTCCACGAGGGAGGGAAGCTTCGATTAGTTAGGAATGTGTACCAAACAAAACAGTACACTCGACACACCTTTATTTCACGAGAAAATTTATAAAAGCACACTGTCCGTTTCATAATAATATTTTTAAAAGGTTTTTGCACACAAATTAGTAAAATTGTTAAATTTTCTGTTTTATCCATATTTAATATATTTTTTTGGTTTCATTAATTAATAAATTAGAAATAAAAGTAATTTTTGGAAAAAATTGTTTCAAATATGCATTAGAAATGTAAAATAACATTTATAATAAAACTAAAATGACATTTAATATGAAACAAAAATAGTAGTATATATTAGCAGTTCAACATCGAATTATGTTTTTTCTACTAAAGGCATTTGAGTTATTATGTTTCAATGAAAGTCGTAACTAGCACAGTAGCATCCCCCCCCCCCCCCCAAAAAAAAAAATTCAAACTAATAAAAAGCTCCCATAAAATAAATAAATAAAAACGGATGGGAAAGCTTCATTGAGCAAGAGATAAAGTATCTTTTATATCGATATAAAGATTTTTTTTTTTTTTTTTTTTGAACAAATAAAGATTAGGATATAACATTTCAGTATAATGAATTTGGACGTGGACTACAGAATTTCATAAGATATCCTAAACTATGTTGTTCGTGTTTGTTCTTTTAACATGTCTTCAAAATTCTGTTACCTTACCTAAACACTCAGTGTTTTAAAATTTTCATTTCTTTTCTAAAATAGTGATAATTTCACAACTTCTGATTTTCGTAAAGATGAATGAGAGTAATTAGAGACGATAGAGATTGCTAGGGTTCGTGGCATTAGAATTAGAAATGCACTGAGCACGGCCCATGACTCCATTAATCATGTTTTACAAAAGTCGGACGATCATTTCTCTCTTTTTCTCTCCAGTTATAACAACGAAACTGTTACACTCGTTATTCACGTGAGCTATATATATTTCCAAGTTTGGTACTCTCTCAAATCTTAATAATCCACAAATCATGTGAATATAAAAACTCCAATGCCATTTTCTTATAATCTTACAGCTTTCGTTTTCATATAAAATTGATTTTATCATCCAAACATGCAACATTTTTTTTTGTTATTTGATGTACTTTGGTTTAGGATTATTATATGTATCTTACCCGTAAATAGTACAAGTATTAGGTTGTGATAAAACTATAACTCTTGAGCTTTATAAAAAAAAAAGAAATCAAAATATTACTAGCTTGTTTTTCTTAATACAAGTAGGTGAAATTTTCTGCGGACAAAATGTTCAGAATGGCGTCATCATTTTATTTTGGAGAAAATTGCATTTTTTACATTATTGTAGCTATATTTAATTTAGCCTTTTATAAAAAAAAAGAAGCTATATTTAACTTGTTATCGTATTACATTAATGCCATATGTGACATTTCCACTGATATAAGCACCATTAAGATGGGACCCATCTGTTATAGAATACTACTGTCTACTAGTCTACTATACTCATTCAATAAATGAGAAAAAGTCTCAAAGCGTAGTTGGTGAGTTACTATTACTTCCATAGATATTTTATCCATGCAGAAGCACTGTCTCCTAGTGATTAAAATTTAAAATTTCTACACCCAAATTTGAGTTTTGAATCTTATACTATACAACTTTTTACGGATTGCAGAAAAAAATTTATAAAGAATTTTTAACATGATGCAAGTAAATCCAATCAGGCGTGGATTTTCATAGGACAGTTCAAGTGATGCAGTTAGGCTTAGATCCTCATAAAGCAGATAATATTGTCGGTTCTTGAATCATCTATGTAATCTTTCTCGTAATTGTAATATCGTAATAAATCAGCGTTAAAAAGGATATCATATCCATATAAATATTAACAATTTAAATTCAGTTTAACACTGCTATTAATTAAGGCAAAAAACAATTCATAAAATTTATTATTTATAGTTTTACTAGAATTTCTATTATATTAGTGATTTTATTTTATAAATATAAACATAAAATTATATTTTATTTTATTGTATTTATGAATCTTTTTATAATTTGAAAATTTTACACAAAAATTTCTCATATTAATTTTTTTAATTGAGTCTCTCAAATTTTAGATATTATCAATAAAATATAATATAAGTTTATCTTATATTTATACATATTTAAAATTAATATTAAAATAAATTTGTGTTATCTATATAATATACCGTCCTCTAAATTTTGTAGGTCTTTTATTAATTCTAGTTCTTTACTTTTAAGTATGCAGATCTCAATCTTATATTTATCTCGAATAAATTTATTTCATAGTCTCCATCATCTTTTATAATAAGTAAATATGTTCACAAGTATAAAAAGATAACCTCGCCGATTGAGTCATGACCGGACCCGGTGGTTGTGGTTTGGTTCTCTGGTGTTGAAGTGAGGTTAGAGAGGAGGTGGTTGAGTCAGGGTCGGCGTTCTAGGGTTTCACGAGTGGGGTTTTCCAGATCTATCCTATCTTATAGGTGACGGCGCGTGGTGGTAGGAGGCCAACTCCTCTCTATGTTCCGGTGGTAGATCTTTAGATCTGGCCTGTACCGTTCTTCGTCGGAGGTGTGGCGTTAGAAGTTTGTCATGTGGTATTGCCTTGGTGTCTTGGTACTGACTCTCTTCTGACGCTGTGAGTGCTTCAGAGTGTTGTTTCCTCATTGGCGTGATGTATGCTGGTGGATTTCCTAGCATGTGTTAAGGTTATTAGTGTTGGCTTGTGGAAATTCACGGATCTGATGTAACGGTGTGGTCGTCTATGGTTATGCTTGGCAGCTCCGTTGTCATCCGGCTCAACTCTCTCTTCTACCCGGTTCTTCTTCCCGTTTCTTCTGTGATGCAGGTGGCTCGCTAATCAGAAGACTGCTCCTTATTTCAGTTTGTGTAGGTTGGTATGTGTCTCCGTTTCAACCTTTGGCATGTGAAAAGATTGGTTCCAGTTCTCATAATCAACTATAGGCGAGGTGCTTAGACCATTTGGGTTGTCTCCAAACTTAAGCTTACCTCAGAGATTCCTTGTGGTGACTGGCACTTCCCAGTGTCAACGGTGGTCCCTAAGACTGTCTCGGCAGTGTTTGGTCACACTCTTCTTGTAGGCCTTGGAGTGTGGTCGGGATATTGTAACAAGCAGTTCATCGAGCCCGTCTTTTTGCTTTTGTTGAAGAGCCTCCAAAGATGCTTTTGATTTCAAGATAGGTACGTCCGTTGTGGGTCTGCGTTGTGGGTGCGTGAGAGGAGGATAGTCGTCGGATTAGTCAACCATGACTCTTCTTCTTGGTGGCGTTGCATACAAAGAAAGTTCGTGTAGGAACATGATATAGGGCTATCTCTTGTCCACTATTGTTATGGTATGGTGGTGCTGTTTTTTATGTCTGCTTGGTGTAGAGTTTTGACGTGTGACAATCTTTGGAGGTTTTTCTTTCTTTCCGAATAAATGCTCTGCTTTGTCGAACGGGTGTGTTTGGCCTTGTGTGTTGCTGTCTGGCCATGTTAGTTTCTGTTTTTGAGGTCTACAGCGAGTTGTTCTCGGTAAACCAAATTTTAAAGAACAATTTATTGGGTACGTCAATTTCTACCGGACTTTGTCTTTCGTAATCATTGTAATTTCTTTTTTTGTGACAAGCGGTTAGTGCTATTGGAGTAGTGTTTTATGGTAAGCAGTTATACTTTTGTGTCAGTCATCCTTTAGACACCTAGTGTTTATGTTTAGTTGTTTTTTTTCATTTATTCTTTTTTTTGTTTTTTATGTAATTCTGTTAAAAGTTTTAAAACTTTGGTTAATATTTTTTTTTTACCAAAAAAATGTATAAAAAGAGAGAGGATGTTATTTTTTTGCTCTCTTTTCTTCACTTAGAAAAACTAGCTTAGTCTCAAAACTTCAAGTATTTATTAAAATGTTTATTACGTAAAAATAATTTAAAAATTGTATTTGTGGTAAAATTGAAGTTCCTTCTTATTATTTATTACCTTTTATTATATACATTGTTTGGTTATAAAAAATTAAAAAACACTTTGGTACTTGAAAACGTGTTGCAATTTGAACCTAGACTGTTGAACATGCTACGTGGATGAATTAAAGACCATCATCCTCTAGGTAATTGTTATTGTGACCACATGTTTTACATAACAAATTTATTTGACAATGGACTAATTTCGGGATTAGTTGACATATACCAGTTTTATTTTAATATATATATATATATAAGATTGTAATTAGGAAAGGAAAAATCTCTTATCTAGTATTACAAAATTATGATAAAACAACACACAAGTTGAGATATCGAAAAAATAGTAATAATTAAAATATAAAATAATTAAATTAAACTTAAATTTTTTTGTCCTAACTGCAGCTTAGAAATACTTAAATCTTAAACATTAATCATTAAACTTAAATCCAAATAAAAAAATAAAAAAATTTATTTTAATTTTTAGTTAATAATTTTGAAAAACTTTCTATTTATTTCTATCGTATTTTTCAAATAAATATGGTCACACTTTTACGTTATCATGGGCCTTATTATGTAAATACAAATTTGGGCCAGAGTCATTAATACCTTATGGGCGTTATAACACTATATCTCGTCAAATTAGAGGAAGCAATTCGCACGATCCAATAAACTTGCATAATATTAAGGAAATCCTTTTAATCCTTCTCTTTCTCTTACTGTCGTCAGCCACCACCGGGACTCGTCAGACCGTTCTAGGGTTTCGCAGTAGTCATGTACCGCACGGCAGCTTTACGAGCCAAGGCACTTACGGTCAATGTCCCACTCCACCTTTCCATTCACTTTTTCTTCTAGTGCAAAACCATTGGAACACACTAGTTTCCTATTGATCTAGATTCGATCTTATCGTTTTCTAGCAACTGGTGATTACATTTGATGTTTTTCTATTAATGTTTCGATCCGAAAGTTGTTGTCTTTTTCCAATATCTATCGCAAGTTTCTGGTTTTAGATTTTTGTAACCACGTTGTTGAAGGCTTGGCCATGTGTTGTGTAATGGCGCATGATAAAGATTTATGTTTTTGTTTATAGGGCTGTCTTAGCCGAAGTTTCAGGGCATCACGCTATGCAAGCTCCACTGCTGCTGCTGCTGCTACGGCTTCACCAGTTTTCTCCGGTAGCTCGCTTCCTTCGTTGAGCATTCCCTTGGACGGTGTCTCTCTTCCACCATCACTCCCTGACAATGTCGGGCCTAGCAAGCTTCAGACCACTACTCTTCCTAATGGTCTTATAATAGCCTCTGAGATGTCTCCGGTGAGACCTTTCTTTCTAATGACTTCAGATTCAATTTCTCTTCGGTTTTTGTGACGAATTTATGTTCAGAATCCAGCAGCTTCCGTTGGTTTATACGTAGACTGTGGCTCTATCTACGAGACACCTTATTCCCGTGGGGCGACGCACTTGCTTGAGAGGATGGCTTTCAAGAGTACATTGAACAGAAGCCATATTCGTCTTGTGAGGGAGATAGAGTCTATGGGAGCTAGTACTTCAGCCTCTGCTTCACGAGAGCAGATGGGTTACACCATCGATGCTCTCAAAACTTATGTTCCTCAAATGGTGGAAGTGCTTGTCGACAGTGTGAGGAACCCTGCTTTCGTGGATTGGGAAGTCAACGAAGAGGTAAACTTGTTATGTTCCTGAAATGGTTCAAGTGCTTATTTAAATGATTTTCTTAAAATCCCATTTATACGACTGTTTCTAAATCGGTTATAATATGTTTTAGTCTGTTTTAGTCGAACTAAAATAATATGAACCTGTTAAATTAAGCAATGATATTAGTACAAATTCACAAATTTTCTAATTTCTTTTGTTTTGTGTATTAATTTTGATAATTCCTAAACCGAAAAACTAAAATGTATTAGTATTTAGACGTAAAGTATATATATAAAATAAATCAATAATTCGTTAATGCCTAATCCGATAATCCTCTATAAAGCTATTTCTTGAACATATTGGTTTTGCTTCTCTCTTGCAAATACGAAAGCAGAACATGTGTTTTGACGCTATGTTTCTGCTGTTTCTTCTCATGGCAGCTCGGGAAAATGAAAGTGGAGATAGGAGAACTAGCAAAGAACCCTATGGGTTATCTCTTGGAGGCGGTTCATTCAGCTGGTTACTCTGGCGCAATGGCGAATCCTTTGTATGCACCTGAGTCTGCAATTAGTGGATTAACCGGAGACGTCTTGGAGAAGTTCGTTTCCGTAAGATCACTTGCATTCTTCTCTGCAGTTATGTGTCTTCCTTTTTTATCTTTCTTACTCATTTGGTACTTGAAATATTAGGAGAACTACACTGCTCCACGAATGGTATTAGCAGCTAGTGGAGTAGAACATGAGGAGCTTTTAAAAGTAGTTGAGCCATTACTCTCTGACCTGCCTAATGTGGCTCGACCAGTGGAGCCTAAGTCTGAATATGTTGGTGGAGATTTCCGTCAACATACTGGTGACGAGGTACTCTCATCTGGATTTATATAATCCATTTCACTGGGGTTTATTCCTAATATTCTTTTTTTTTTGTTCCCGCCATGGTCAGGCTACACATTTTGCACTTTCTTTTGGAGTGCCAGGTTGGGATAAGGAGAAGGAAGCTGTTATGGCCACTGTTCTTCAGGTGCCTAACTCAAATACTACTTACTCTTTACTTGTAAACATTTAATTGTGTACAAACCTTATTCTTATTAGATGCTTATGGGAGGAGGTGGCTCATTCTCTGCGGGAGGACCTGGAAAGGGAATGCATTCTTGGCTCTGTAAGTCTCTCACTGTGTTGTTTTTTTTTTAACTCTCTCATCTTTTGATATGATGATGATAAACGATGAATTACTTACTTGTGGATGCAGACCTCCGCGTTTTGAACCAATACCAGGAGTTTCAATCATGCACTGCCTTCACTAGCATCTTTAACAACTCTGGATTGTTTGGAATCTATGGCTGCACGGTGAGTTTTTTCATTTGTTCTAGTTTGTTGATTGTTATGGTGGTTTGCTTACATTTTACTTTGGGTCTGCAGAGTCCTGAGTATGCTGCAAAGGGAATTGAATTAGTAGCTGATGAAATGAAAGCTGTCGCTGAAGGAAAAGGTTTTGTAATATTTGCTCCTTCCTTTGTTTTTTTAACCATTTGTTTATGTATACATTAAAAACATATTAGTTCATTTGGTTTGTGTGTTTGACAGTTAACCAGAAACATCTTGATCGAGCCAAGGCTGCTACTAAATCTGCAATTCTAATGAATCTTGAATCTAGGGTAGATCATTCATAACTTCCACTCTTTTCTTTTTTAAAGCCATGAGATATAATCTTATCTAATTGTTTTGGTGTGATTTGCAGATGATTGTAGCAGAAGACATTGGTAGACAGATACTTACATACGGGGAGAGGTACATAACTACATATACACATTCCACATTTAAACCAGTTATAACCGGGTTCATGTTTGCAGGAAGCCAGTGGATGCATTCTTAAAGACAGTGGACCAACTCACCTTAAAGGACATTGCAGATTTCACCAGCAAGATTATTGCAAAACCTTTGACGATGGGATCTTTAGGAGCAGGTAGAAGAAAAATAAGCATTTATTTTTCCTTTTGATTTGATCCAGTTTATTTATATTGTTACATCATTGTGTTGCTTTTTGGTTGCAGTGTTGAATGTTCCAAGCTACGACTCCGTAAGCAGTAGATTTTCTTGAAGCTCTCTGTTCAAAGCAAGAGATCTTTTCTTGCATCATAAGAACGAGTTGGGGGGACTTGTAAAATAAAAAGAAAGCATTTTTTAGGAAGATCCAACCACTTCTCTTTTTGTTTTTCTTTTATTGTTTCATCTCATAGTTTTTTGAATTCTGAGAGAGGATAAGTCCACCAAAATGGCGACAATTCACGACCATGTTTCTAACTTGGGTTCGTGAATAATACCATTGATACGTTTACCAACTTCTTTTTTTTATCTTCAGTTTCTACCTTGTTTTTTTTTTTTTTTTCTGTTCAACAGTTTCTATTTTCTTCCATGATTGACCTATATTGGGAAACTGAGACATATATATGATAGATCGAGTATACTTTAAAGTTTACACACATTAGTTAACCAATAGTCTTAACATTATCAAGTGATCAGTACTTTTATGAGCTCTTAATGCTAAAGACATTACTGGTAGTTTTAGATGTCTCTCAATAGTAAATAATAACATATATGTAGTATTGAAAAGAAAGAAAGATGAATTTCGAGAAATTATCCATATAACAACGAGATTCTTATAACAATTGTGTTTTTATTCCTTTTTTTTACATCTATTGTGTTTTTATTCTAGTTTAATTTTCATAACTAAAAGATAATTTTAATTTTAAACTAAATTAATATTCTATACATTAAATATTTTGTAAAAATATACCAGTTCTGATGATTTAATATCTTAGCTAACTTGGATCAAAATAATGAAAGCAGCTCATCAATCAATTAAATGCTTTACTGGTAGTATATCTTAAATAATATGATGTGATCGTTGACAACAACAACAAGGAAAACAGTGTCATGTGAGTGATCAAGCAGACGAATTTACTCCGACTTTTTTGAAAAGTAAAAGCATATTCGTCTAGAGCCTAAACTAAACTAGTATAATTAAGGTTATACAAATCTTAATTAAAAGGCTATTAGGGAATCTTTTTGGCAGATTACGAGGTAAATGTAGCTCTTACCTGCTTCTTTATCTTGGACATGGTAAACGGAGCTTTATTAAAAGCCGTAGTTGAAATATTTTTTTCTTTTGGGGTTTCAGAAGAGCGAATATGATGACGTAAACACGTATCGGTCTCCGCCAATCATATTCCCTGGTGGTTTTAATAATGATTAGATACAGAAACATTACAAAAGATTTTGAAAATTTCGTAGTAATGCAAACGTCATATCGTACTTGTCTGACGCTACATGGATACTCAATTCATTGCAAATTTCAACCTCATTTCGTCATCATAGTTAGTTGATAATAATATCTTCTCGATCACTCCAATCTTTGAAATTTCAAATTTCTCCTAAACAGATAATTACAAGTTCAATTAACCTTGAGTACTCAAAAAGTAGTTCAATTAACCAAGAAAAAAAGTTCAGTAGACCTTTTAATATATTTTATAATATATCTTAACTTCATACTGTTTGTTGTACATGAAATGAAACAGCTTATTTTTCTAACATGTAACCTTAACTAATTCATCATAAAAAAAACATTTCAACATGAAAGAGGTCGTGTGTAGTAGTGCTAACTAGTAAATTGTCTAGTAGTAATTAACTAGAAACATCATTAGAGAAAACATCTATAAACAAATTTGACAAATTAAAAACTTGCTTGGAGTGGTCAAAGTGACTTTTTAAATAAACTTTTAACATTTTTTCCAAACCAAACATTTACAAAATAAGAGCCCGAAGATAAAGGGAGAAAATAAAAGACCCAAAGTAGTCCTTGATGAAAAGTCAAATCTATGACGTACTCTTCTCAAGGACGAAAAATAGAAACGTTTCTTTCTAATTATAGAATCTAAAACCAACCGGTTCTTGTGGAAACTGACGATCATAATTACAAGAAGAACGTTTCTCTTGTTGCTGTTGCAGTAACTGCGGTTGCGGTTGGACCATCCTCACGCCGCTAACGCTACTCCTAGCCGCCATAATCTCATCAAGCGACAACCTCTTCCTATCAGGACGCTGTCTCGGCGCACTATGCGAACGCGCCTTGGCTCTAAACGACTGCGTATTAGCCATATAGCTAGGTGTCATCAAACCAGGATAACTCGGCTTATAACAAGCGTCTCTGCAAACGCTTTTTGCCGGCGAAGGCGGTGTGTAGTAATAATTATTATTCATTGCCGCCGATGAAGAGAATCTTGGGGTGTTTTGAGCCGTGGGAAATTTACATTTCTCTCCACGAAAACTCCATTCGAAATCTTCATCTCCACATTCGGATACCGCAACATTCATTCTCCTTGATCTTGACTTAGTCTTGTAAGTGTCAATCTCAACAATCTTGGGACTGGTCTCATCATAAATGTTGTTGTTGATATGTTTCTCCACAGAGATTGACATTCTCTTGCTATGGATCTCGCTTCTTGAATCATCAAACCTCTCCTATTATATATCAAAAACATAAGTTTAGACCATAGCGATTAATGCTAGGACAGAGAAATAATAAATAAATGGTTCTTCTTACAAGAGAATGTCGAGGGTGCAACATGTTGTTACGGTTTATGCGTTGAGACCGAACGCTCGTTTGTGCTCTGATGAGAGCTTGCATGCTATAAAGCGTTTCGGCTGCGCGTTTGCGAACTAAGTATCCTCTCACTAGAGCTTGTAGCTTCACTAGACCTTTCAACGCTCTTAACGCTTTCCTCGCCTAGAAAAAGATTCAAATTAATATTTTTTAAAAGATAATAATAATCTAATTTTTTTGTAACTATCAAAGACGTGTACTGTTGTTACATTAAGGAAGATGTGTAAGAAGCAAGCAATGTACAGACATGCTTTACTTTACAAATCCGAATCTAGAACATTAGCCACATGGCAAAAGGTTTTGGAGATATTTAAGAATTTACCAAATAGCCCTTGAAGACACTTTGAATCTTCACCGCGGCCCACCGCTCCATTGTGGTCCCGTAAACTACGTTGCCACCGGAACGTCCTCCGGTTTTCGCGTTACTTGTTAGCCTGACCACCGCAACGGCAGCTTGAGCCGCTGCAACTGCTGCGTCTGCGGCTGCGGCAGTGGCGGCAGCAACCGCAATGGCGTGTTTGTTCTGTTCTTTGTCTGTTTCCGCCAAGTATGTTCTGAGCCAGACGTTGTCTGCTTGGAGAATTTTCCGGTGGATGAGAGACTCACCGGCTTCTCCTCTTCCGTCGCCGGAAACTCGGTACTCTTTCTCTTTGCTGTTCTTCATACCGAAGATTCCCTTAAACCATCTCACTGCTCTACCCATCTTTGCTTCAGTTCAAGTTTTCAAGAACGGTCAAAGATCTCTCCTCCACGCTTTAAAGAGAAGAAATAATCAGAGATGACAAATCACAAATACCAAGACGAACTTTTCGTATGCAAGAAATGGAGAGGAAAACAAAAGTTATGGCACTGAAACTGAAGACACAAGTATGATGTTTAGTGAAAGAACCCCTTTAAACAAAAGAGAGAGAGAGATAAGAACTTCGGTGAGAGAGAGGGGGAGCGATGGAAATAGATTCTTGAATATATAAAGATCAGGTTCACATTCTTATATATATATCTATTATTTGAATTTAAACTCGAGCAATGACAAATTGGTTAATTAAAAAAATAACTATTTCTGTACATTTGTTATGGAGAATTTTTGTTTTAAAATGCACCGATCGGTAAAGAGCTAGCTAAACCTTTTGTTTATTTATTATATCTGCGATATAGCTTCGGATATAAGTTAACTTATTTTGATTCAAAATATTAACAAAATATTAAAACTTAAGCGTCATGTTGAAGGTTCTAAGCAAATATATAATGTCTTACCTTTAAATTTATTGGTTCGTAAAGAAATAAATACTCTGAACCAAAAAAGTAGAAGAAAAAATTATTTTTCTAGTTTTGTTGTTGTAAGACAAACTGTTACTTCATTTGACAATACCTTGAACTCAGTTTCAATGAGCAGACAACAACTGTAATCATCCTTTCTGAAAACGCGAAAAGTAGGAATCATTACTCAGGATTTTTTTGTATTTTTTTTCAGCTACCCAGAATTTTTTGTATTTTTTACAAAATTGCTCAGAAATTTTAAAACGATATTATTTTGTCATCGTAAACGATTTTTTTTATAAAATAAAAGAGCATTAAGTAAAAATAATATGGATTTACAGAATATTTTTACACAGTGTGGGCAGTGAATATTTTTTGTTTGAAAAGGATAGAAATAAAGAAATATGATATATAAGTAATAAATAAAATAATCTGACACAACCTCGTGAAGAACTGAATTACAAGACAAATGATGTCATGGAGAGACAAAAGATGGAGCGCTCTAATTATTTTTACTAATCGATTTATTTGAATTATTTAAAATGAGCAAAAACAGAAAGAAATACAGAAAATCAAACACAACGGACCACGGATCTGCAGACAAACGATGAAGACGAACAGAGTAAAGTATGCTTTTATATTATTTTCAAAATAAAACTGAAAATAAACACACCTTCAAAGATTCAAAAGTGCTGTGTCTGCCTTCAACATTTTGCCATTGAGTAATAATAATGTTAGTTAATTTATGGAGCATTGTGTTCTTACTCGATTTTAGAGATACCCTTCTCGTAATTCCCGTTTTTAGTTAATTTAATTACCATTTTCCCTTCCTGAACCCATAATCCCATTTTTTAATCCCATTTTTTTAAAATGCCTACTAAAATATACTCCTTTTACTCAAGTTAAAAAATCTAATGAATTTTGAAACATAACCTAACCAATCTGACTTTATTTGGTATGAAGCATGCATTTAAGCTAATTACATTGATTATAGAATCATATTGACCTGTTTCTAAATCAAGTATGGTTTAAGAGTTTATGATTTGACGATTTGAAGTTCCAATATTTATTGATAGTATAATTCAAAACCAATCTGTAAATATAGTCGTGGTTGACGATCGTTGACCAAAACATTTACATTATTATGGCTAAGGATTACGATGAAGTGTGGCTTACGAAAAGTTGAAACTTTATGACTTAATGATGAGTTTATGTTACCAATCAAAGAAGGTAGTCGCATTAGGTTTGTCTACCTCGTGAATGAAATTAACTGTGAAATAGTGTCCTTTCAACGTTCTTCTTTGTACTTTTTATGTGGTTTATTTGGCTTTGGGTATATATTCTAGAATCTAGAGTCGTTATGGGAATTTCACGGTAGCGGAATGCGTTACATTGATTAAAAAACTGATCAATAACTTTCTTTCATACTAATTGATTTTCCATTTAAAAGACCATAAATCTTTCGGGAGTGTTTGGTAATTATGAGAATGTGTTTAAGATCCGAAAGACTTTGTAGACAAGTCGCTGAAACAACTCAGGATCTGACATCTTCTTCACCATGCAACTCGGTTAATCTGGAGCGGAAGTTGAAAGCATTCAGTTTCTCATCGACAAGTAATTGCACCACACAGTGAATGTCGAAATGGATTAATCAAGGAACAAGGAAACCGAACCTGAGATTACCAAGTCTGAGTTCGGGAGCTTGTGGTCAAGTGATAAGGGGAAAGGTTTGGGACGCCAACACGTTTTAAGTTCGATCCACCTGTTATGCGAAACTAACATAGATATGAACCATTGCTTTCGATTCATTTGAATACCCAGAAAAATTGTCTATCTATGGGCTGCACCTCCCCTTGAAAATTAGTCTGAGTCCTTCCATAGACATGGGATACATCCAGATTACTTAAAAAAAAAAAGATTACCAAAGTCTTTGACAAGAAGATAATTGAGATGGGAACTGATCAATAACTTCAATTAACGTGATAAACATTAAAAAAAAAACAAGAGATTCTTTTTCATCCAAAATGAACAATGCATGTCTGCAAGAATGAAGACCCAGATTTGTGACAAGACCATTTTTAAAGTTGGATCCAAATAGGTGTTATTTCGACTTGTTAATTTCAAAATAAATCTTTCGGGAGTTATTAGTTGGTGGCCGATATACCATGCTTTGACGATTTGTTAATCAGTATAAAAGTTGTTATTTGCAAACATCATAACTTTTTTTGTTAATATCTCTTGTATATGTTGTATTTGATCAATGATAATTTTTAAAATATATAGTTTAACTAGATGACGGTCCGCACAATGTGCGGAATAATATATATCCAATCAATTCTAATTGTAATATAATTTTTGAAACTAAATCATTTACTTAATTTCAAATATTACATTAATCATAAGATATAATTTAAAATTTTCATTACGATGAAGCTTAAACAATGACTTAGTACTTGTAAATCTTTTATTTATTCTATCACCAAACCATATATATAACCTTACAAATAATAATCACATACGTAAAAATCATCATCATAATAACCTAATAAATTTGTATCAATACTTTAAAATAACATAAAAGATAAATCTACAAAATAAAATCACAATTACCAATTATCAATGAAGTCTATAAAAGAAAACACTTCTTCATCAAATAATATATATGATCGAACATTTTTTTTTTTTTTGTTGATTCCTATGAACATTATTTTAATTGTATTTTATATGAAATTCCTCTTCATCAGAGTTTATAGTGATACTTATTAACAAAATATACAATAATTAAAGCATATATTTCTTTTTAACTTAAATCTTAGAACTAAAAGCAATAATTATACTCCCCCATTTTTAATACATGACTTTTTAGAGGAAATTCTTTGTACCAAATTATATGCATTTTTATTAAAATTTATTAAAAGTTAATGTTATATGACCAATAATATTATATATTCTATTTTATTATTGGTTGAATTATTATTAGGTAAATAATTAATGATATTTTTATTTAGAGGATGTAAGAAATTATTTTTTTTCTTAACATATTTACACAATCCTAAAATGTCATCTATTAAAAACAGAGGAAATTATGTTTAGTAAAAGATTAATTTTTAATGATAACGGCAAGAAATTGTATTTTTGGACTCATAGCTTTTGATTGGTAAGCTGATTTTAACGAACTCCATAAGACAATATAACTTTTCCGTGACATACAAGGGAATGAAGCTTTCTTTTAAAAATAATAAATAAATAAATATTTATGATCTAATATTTACTAAAGTATAAATAAGATTGAACATAGCTATAAAATTATTGCTAAAATGTGATAATATCCCTTAATAACTGATAGTACCCATTAATAATTAACATTTGGTTAAAAACTAACAACTCAAAAAATTATTTATTAAAACTAATGAATCAACCTAAAATAATGGAAAACATGACAAATAAGATAAATTACTTCTAAAATTAATAAAACATGACAAATAAGTAAAATAACATGACAAATAATAAATTTACCTAAAACTATGGAGAATATGACAAAGAAATAAACTAACTTCTAAAATAATGGTATAGATATTTTCACATTATATTAGCATATTAATTCTTTCACAAAATCATATAACTGTTTCACAATAATTACATATGTAGGAAAGATCACTATCATCGTAATAACCTAATAAATTTTATTAGTAATTTAAAATAATATAAAATATCAATTTACAAAAAGACCTATTATTACCTTTATCAATAAGGCATGTGAGAGCAAACACTCTTTCATCAAGCAATATATTTGATTAAGCATCTTTTCGATGAACCCTATGTACATTAGTTTGATTAAAGTTTAGATAATTTTCATCTTCATTAGAATTTAAATTTACAGCCACAAAATAAACGAAATCACCTATATCATGATGTTTCTTTAATTTATATAAATTATGTACATGATTAGAACCAATGTCTTGAACATGTTTAGGTGATCTCTTATGTTTCAAAATATTCATTTTTTTCTTCTTTGTAAGTTTGCTATTAGTATGTTTCTTAATATGATCTGTAATCGAGCACCGTGCTGGTTTCGGTGGAGTATAAGCATAAGTTTTTATAGTGATAACTATTATCAAAACCTACAGTAGTTAAAAACATACTTTTTAACTAAACACTTATAAACTAAAAATAATAAATTACATGCACCTATTAAAACCTGGAGTTTTGTTTTTAACTACACACATATAAACTAAAATAAATAAATTATATACACCTATTAAAAGCTAGGATTGTTTTATGAGAAATTTCACTTAGTAGCGTTCAAACAAATGATAATTAACAATCTAACTAAAAAATAAAAAGCCTCCAACATTCCTACAACATACACTATATTACCTCTCTTTATTTATCTTTTTTTTTTTAATTTTCTTCTGGTAAATGTTTCTCGTAACTATTATACTTCTTCCATGCCCATAGATATATCGTCATCTTTACCATTGTATCATCACCATAGCCATCACCATAGTGTTTTTCTATATCCACGATCACAGTTTCATCATGACCACCGATTGCTTTGTAACCACAGTCGGTACTCTGGTAACCGCCACCGCTGCTATAACCACCACCACCACAAAATTTTCTACCATTTTTTAACCACTATATCTTACTCTGTAACAACCACACCTCTTTCGTAATCACCATCAACTCATTCATGACCACATCCATTCTTAGACCATTTGATATAGTGATTGTAAAATTGAGTCTATCCTATTTCTATCCTATTTGTTAATTTAACGCCATCATAATATAGTATTTTTAGACCATTTGATAATTTAATCAATATATATTATACTAATAATCATATATATCCAAAAGAATATATACTATATCATTTGATATGTTCTATTCTATTTTTATTGCAAGTATTTCAGATTTACTTTTGATTTAAATAATATAACTATATGTTATATATTATATAACATATATTATATGTTATATATTATATTTGGATTAGGGTTTACTGATTAGGTTTTAAGATTTAGTATTTGAGGGTGGGGGTGGGATTAGAGGTAGGGTTTATGATTATACAATTTATAGAGTTTTTATACAACTTATCTATTAATTCACTATAAGTTATATACTATTTTTATATAATGTTCAAGTTTATTACTTTACGTATGTAATGGAATGGACCATCTATTTTGTACTATTTGTAAAAAGTCACTTATCCTCTATCGTTGTTTCTTTGCTTGTTCCTCTGTTTTTTTTTTGTTTAAGAAATTGAGTTTCTATATGTGGTGATTAGTTGAGCGTCGTCATGTTATATATTGCTTGATTTGATTTTCAACAGTGTAGTTTTTATCTTATCTATATGTTTAAAATCATCGATGACATCACTTTCTCTTTCTTTATTACATGTAACTTACAATCAAAAAGGTAGTACCAGATAAAATTTGTGAAAAATTATTATACACTTAATTATGTCAAAATCAATGATATAATCTTTATTTCTAATGCAAATTTGGTTAGTTGACAAATTCTCTCTTTTTTTTTATTGTAACTGTTAAAAGTATTATCTTTTTTTTTGGATCCATAAACTAATGTTAACGAAGTCCAAAACAATATATACCTAGAACAATATAATTCTTTTTAACATATAAGAGAGGATAAATTTATTTTTGTAAAATAATAAATAAGATAATATCAAATATAACATACGTCGTAGTTGTCATAAATTTTCTAATCTTTTGTAAAATAATATTTATTTCATTAATAAAATAAAATTAACTAAATTTAAATAATATAATATATGTTAAAACATTAACCTTCATATCCTGTAAATTTTTTAAAAAACATTGTTCAAGAAAAATATATGATATGGTAAAATACATAAAATTGAAATTTTGATAGAATTTGTTAATCTCTGTATATTAATATATTAAGATAATCACTAAAATTGTTTATTAAAAATAAAAATATGACAAATAAAAAAAATTACATAAAATTATGGAGAATATGATAAATAAGCAAAATTGATAATTGCTAATCTCTATTATTTAATATATTAAGATAATCACCAAATCATTTATTAAAACTAAAAATATGACAAATAAGAAAACTTATCTAAAATCATGGAAAATATGACAAATAAGCAAAATCAATTTTCAAATAATAGTATAGATGTTTTGTAATCATGATGCATATGTGTCGTTTACACGATTTCAAATTTGACAGAATACATGTCGAGAAATATGAAATATATATATATATATATATATATATATAATATCGTTTTAGTTCATGACAATTTGTGAAAAAGATATTCAAAACAATTTAGTTTGTGAAACAATATATAATTTAATTACTCATATTTAAAATATGTTTAAATTTATTATGATGAGTAATATATTAAAAATTATAGAAAAACTTGAATATAAATACTACTTTTATGTGGTGAAAATTGCAATATAATTGATATTTAGATCACGAGGATAATAACATATTGGCTATTCGCCTTGCGTACTAGGTAGGGCAAATGCCCCCACCGATATTTTCTTAAATGTCACAGTTTCATCCTTCCTAATTCCTGAAGTAATTTTCTACATTTAAATGAAACTAAACAAATATCATAAGCATTACTAGAAACCATTATAGGCGAGCAAGGGTGAACCTCCATGCTTAAGCCATTAGGTTTTCCAACCACAGGCTAACAAAACGTTTTTTTGATAGATGAGTCCCATCTGATGGGACGGACCTACTTACATGATAAATTTAATTTAAATTAGAAATGTTTGAGTGCTTTACCATTAGTTTCACACATCACATGATCACGTTTCCT
Organism: Brassica rapa; assembly: GCF_000309985.2. NCBI lineage: Eukaryota > Viridiplantae > Streptophyta > Magnoliopsida > Brassicales > Brassicaceae > Brassica > Brassica rapa. Next base: position 22,502,941 of record NC_024799.2, on the reverse strand, counting down.
TTATTGGGATGCGGTAAAAGGAAAAATAATAAGTTCCTAACCGACGACACAGCACATAATAACCGGTTCGAGCTCCTTTTTCTGGAGCTTTGAATCAATGAAGTTTAATTGATTGTGTCTCAGTCTATCCGAGCTTTTTTTTGTGCAAACCGACTCGACGTTATGAAGTTTAGGTTTTCCTATATATTTTTTTTTCTAAGTATAATTAGATAGTATATAATGTGACTTAAATTTTGTATAGCTTTTTTTTTTTTGCAGTTGAGTGATCGTTAGAAACCAACATTTGAAATCAATCATCAAGCATCTTTAAATGAAACGCAAGATAACGAAAAAAAATGAAACGCAAGATAAAGCCAATCTTCTCTTCTCAATCGCATCACTGACAAATCCATTTGAAATTGGATATCTTCTCTTCACTACAACAACTCTCGCATATTGGAAGAACTTCTTCTCTATACGTGCATGGTTCAGCTCAATAACATTCACCTAATCTAGCATCCGATCTTTTCTATTTCTTTACAAATCTTGTTTCATTGTTTTGGCTAGTTGTAAACAACTTTTTTTTGTTAATCAACAATTTCTTTAAAATACACACGTTCAAAGTCGAACATGATAAATCAATCCAAGTTACGAGCAGACGTAATAATGAACAACTAACCAATACCCTTGTCTGAAACACTGCATTACAACATGGGTTGAATTGGATCGTTCTGAACATTAATGTTGCAAATTCATATTAATAGACGTGAGCTTCAAGCTCCATATTTATGCTAATACATACTTTACAAGAACCTATCTAGATCAACATCCTAGTTAACAAGAAAATACTTGAAATTTTACTTTATATATAAATATTTACCTTTTGTTTTAATTTCTTTCTTTTGCCTGACTTAACCCTGTGTGCCATAGGACCCCTTTTATGACATTGGCACTCTTTGAAGTTATCTTTTTCAGGCCATCTTTCAAGAACCTCTGCTTCTGCTGCTTCGTCTTCTTCCTTATCAAATCCAATACATCCACTTTGTCTCTTGCTTCGTTCTGAAGAAGTAGATACAACAACAAGAAGGCATAGTTTTTGCTCATAAACTTCCCTTATCGCTTAGATTTACAACACTACCCTTGGTTAACCATATTTCTACTTATAAATAAATATACAGACACATAAAGAAGGAGCATAGAGAAAAAATATGAATGTTTTAACTGATGAAGGGAATACGTCTTAACCTGTAATATGCCAACTGATGTTTCTAGAAGCACTCGATTGCTTGGAGACCATTTACTCACGGAAACATTTTTCATATAACTCAATGATTAGACGTATACAATATGAGCATACACAAGCAACCCGATAGGTCCATCACAACTCGAAAGAGTTATCTTTTACTCTCTTTCTCCGTATAATTTTTGCAGTTTACGTATTTGCATATTAGGGTTTAGTTTAGGCCAATATATTCACTTCTAGAAACAAAGAAGATATATATGTTTCTGATTTGTTTCATTTGACTCGTGAGTGTCAAGAAGAACACTTCTCATTGTCTTATTGATTATAGCATTAATAGTGGTAAATGGCCGTCGTTGGCCGTGGATCTCGAGCAAAGCAAGGATGGGAATCTTTCGGGTTTCTCTGAGCTTTAGATTTTTTTTCCCTTCCATTATATTTTTGTTTTTCTTTCCTAGATTGCGATATAGATTGCGATAAGCCTAATCTATTTCCAAGCGTCACTGTTTCCAACCAGAGATTTATGTTCGGGTGCCCTTCTTGGGATGTTTAAAATTAATACATACTGATAATTAAAAAGAATATTAATAGTGGTACGTTTCACACATTTTAATAAAAACTTATTTCCAATGGAACAAAATTACAAAAGATTTTTCAAATAGTAAAATTAAGAACTACTGTCTATACTCCCTTGTTGGAAGACTGATCTCCGTGTCTGTGTTTTTTTTTTTTTTTTTTTTGGCTTTTTGCTGTTGTATTATTTTGTATTGTCCAAAGATGTAAGATAAATATAACAACCTTTTCATACAACGACCGTGTCATATGCAATAAATCATATTCTATCCAATTTTATTCACATTCTAGGTTTTTTAATTTGGATTGTTTACTATCCAGAGAAATCGTCGGTCCATTGATTTTTTTTCACACATACTTGCATCATTCCGCTGCGTTTTTCGTATACACGTTTTTAGAAAAAAAAAAAAAGATTTGACACTATAGTATAAAGGGATAGTTAAGTGGGATAGACACTGGTAAGGATTCAACCCTCAGTTTCATTATTAATGAGAAACAAATAATACATATTCAACAGTTATGGGCGCCTCCACTTGATGAATTCTTTATATATTGGAGAATCTTGTCTCCTAGTCACAAAACCCATGATCGCTGCCTTTGAGTTCCCATTCTTAATACTCTCCTGTTTCATGTTGTTTTAACTAACTAATATTATATAATCGAGAGAAAAAATCAAAACTATATAATGCCAAATTTTATATATCAATCCATCTGACCAATATCGACAACAAAGTTAATAATTAATTGGGATCATGATGTGTATTGAAACGTTTGTTGCGCTTATAGTTAGAGAGATGGTGCAAAAAAATGTTACATTATTGTTTCATATTGTAGATAAGGTATTCATGGCTCTAGTGTGACAGATGAAATACATCGAAGAATCTTTTACCGCTTTTCTCAAATGTGGGCCAAATCTTCCTACTGTCTTTCAAAATATATTCGTTAGTGTTCACTATGTTTAAAGATTATGTCGGAGAAAGTTTTCATTGTATATACAGTGTTTTAGGTGTTACAGATAGGAGATGCATTAATATTTTATAAACATTGTAAAATTAATAATGATTTTCTATATGCTATCAACTTGTCCAGTGGTTCAACTTTCCCCTTATAGATTTTAATTTTTGACTAAGAGAATCATAGAAGAGACTATTCGTTGCATTATACATTCAGGTAATTTAAGGTAAATTACGAAAGATTTGGTTTAAGAAATTTAAATGAGTGTCGTTGTTTGGTGAGTGTGCCGACCATTTAAAAGTAAAACGGCACACAGTCTGACAAAGAAACTCCAAAACGATACTCATTACATGCCTGTCGACACACACACACACACACATTAAAGAGATTCAGTGATGAAAGTTACTAAACCAATAGTACTGAACCAATTATTTGACTACACTATTATCAACAATCTAAAATTTGGAGACTATAGACAATTTAATAAGAGTTTATATAATTTATTCTTTTGCAAATTTGAAAACCTATATAATGTAAATATGTAATTAAAAAAAATGGGAGTCATAAGCCAATACTTCGTTACCATATACTCAGGACTGGTCTTAATTACCACTTTATTTATTACTAGGGGTTGGCCCGGGCTACGCCCGGGGTTTTTGTTAAATTTTTAATCTTAATTATATATTTTGTATGCATATTTTAGCATATAGATGTTGTGTTATTATTAAAATAGAAGTTGGTAGACAATTTTAAAATTATTTATTTATTTTTTCCTACATTTTTAAAATTATTTTAAATAATTTATTTATTAATTTAAATTATATATAAGGTGATGAGCAAAATAAACAGAAAATTATTTAAATTTTTGTTATATTGGTTGGATTGTAGAAATGTTTCAGTTCACTTATAATTTCTATAGCTTTTGTTTCAAATTAGTTTTTAAGTAATTTAATGGACTCCTCTCTCTAGGGCTGTTCAATATGGTAAAACCGAACCGAACCGAAATAGACAATATGGTTTGGTTTTGGTATATACCATATAAACCGAATGGATATAATTTTATAAAAACCGTAGGATTTGGATATGGTTTGGTATATAACCGATTAAACCGAATAAATCGAACAAAACCAATTAAAAGTAGAAACATGTAAATATGTATCTATTTTAAAACAATACATGAAAATCTATTTGTTACATAAGTTAAATTTGTGTTAATAACTATTACCATAATTTTATAGTAATAAAAAACCTTAATTTGTAAAACACTTGAACTATAACTAAATAACAATACATCGCAATTCATACATCTTATTTTCTAAGTCTTTTTTTGATCTTTTTAATTTCTTTTAGTCTTCACTTAATTAATATGAAGATTATAAATTTGATGGACAATAATTAATGGAAAATTTTCAATTGAAAAAGCATGACTTTAATGAACACTAAATATGGAAGAGTGGAAAAACTTTTCTTTTATGTTTATGTTTTATTTCATATTTTTATTTTCAAAATTTCAAGCTTTGATTTTAGTTATAGAATTGATTATTTTATTTGATGGTAGAAGCATTTTTACTTTTTTGTTCATCTATTTGAACATGTAATATATTTTTAATAAATGACTGTGTTGACAATATGACTCTAAAATTCATATAATATGATCTCAAACAAAATAATTATGTTTTTTGGTATAAAACCGAATAAACCGAAAACCGACGGTATATAAACCGAACCGAACCGAAGTAAATATGGATTTAGAATGGTAGTTATATTTTACTAACCGAAATACCGAAAACCAAAAAAAACCGAACCGAAACCGAACCGATATCCGGATTGAACACCCTACCTCTCCCCCATTAAATTAACAGTCCTATTTTTTTGTTTTCATGTTTATAATTATTTTATTTTAACCATCGGTTTAAAAGTTATAATATTTTTCTACAGCTAAACTTACAACTATATCGACAAAAGCTACACACTAAATTCTTACAATAATATTTCTGCGTTATAACATTGTTAGATGTACTAACATTTTGGAATTGCATAATCCTGGTGCAAATTTTTGCTTTTAATTTTTTTTTTGTTCTGACTTCGTCCTACATCCGTTTTGATGTATTTGAACCATCTGGAATATATATATACAACAGATTTGTCTTCAAATAATGGTTGCAGTTTTTTTCTTAAAAAGTGGCCTTCAAGGTAGTAAGGTTTCATGTGAGTGTGCCGAGCTTGGTTTGTTGTGGTTCTTATTTATTAAGCCGTTGGGTCCTTAACATCGAATGTTAAGACAAAGAGTTTCGTATGTGGTCAATGATATGTAGTTTGTATTTGAATCAAATTTATAGTTGCATAAAAATTATTGACCGTCTATAAGTTATCGGAGGAAAAAATGCAAATTCATTATATTTATTGTTTAATTGCTGGCTCACTAAATTGTTGCATGGTCATGTCCTTAACACCTTATAATGCTAAATAAAGTTATTAATGTTTTTAATAACTTTATTTAGCATTATATCTTTACTTTATTTAGGTGTCTCTAATTATTCTTATGTTGAATTTCAACTTCTCCCTCTATGGTTTCAATGTTTGGTCAGACAAAACTCGAGGCAGTATACATAACTTAGGTCACACGTATTATGAATGACATCTAAGTAGCTATTATCGTTAACGATTTTAGTTTGTCGTAATGCTGACATGAAAGAATAGAACACAGACATAATAGTACACCAATATGTGGCCAAAGATGATAATGAATTCCAAATATAACTTTATATTCTGTTGAAGATAGTTAACATCAGATGAAGTAAATAAAAGCAACAACGATGCCTAAGCATTATTTTAGGAGTCGACGTCTTGGTTTAAGACTGTATCCTCTTCAACCTATTCAAGGTGTGCCTTCTTAGTTGCTTTTGAACATGTCGGATAAGTAAATATGTGGCCGATGCACTTGTCTTAGCTTTCCACTTACTCTGTCTCAGAGAAATCACAGAAAGAAGAACAGGACAAAAGAAGACGACCGGTTTATCAGTCAAAAAAAAAAGACGACCGGTTTATACCGGTTCATGAAGGCGATAGTTAGCCGCTTCTTGTGACCAGGAAGAGGACCGGAGAAAAGATTGCGTTCAGAGGTTTCGAGACCTCCGTTTTTGGCTGAATCTGTTGGCTTTTTCTTTAAAGACATACCATACCATACCGGTTGAGATTATTGAATACCAAACCGGTTTCGTTTGATTAATACCAACAATCTGTCCGGTGGAATCCTGTTTGGCGATTCACCTTCGCCAATAGACTCTCCCAGAGATACGGTAACGGTCTCCCAAGGCTGGATATTTTCCACTCCATGGCGGATCTGGTGATCGAGCCATTATTGATGATGGTCAACACAGTCCTATCCGTGTTGGCTCTCGTTTACCCACCAAAGAATCTAGTCGTTTATCTCTCGGACGACGCTAGCTCTCAGCTAACGTTCTATGCTCTCACGGAAGCAGCTGAGTTTGCTAAAACTTGGGTTCCGTTCTGTAAGGAGTTCGACATTGAACCGAGTTCCAGCTTACTTTTCTGGCAAGGTAAATGGTCTTGATACTGTTGAGGCATTGGAGGTGGCTGAGTTGTATTGAGAAATGGCGGCTAGGATTGAAAGTCGACGAAGCTGCGGTGGATAACCGAGGAGGCATGGTTGAAGTACGGTGCCGGCTTTTGGCTGTGGGATTTTGTAGCTACTCAAAGAAAACATGGAACCATTCTTCAAGTAAGTAAACGGCCGGTAAAATTAGCAGCGAAATAGAAACAGAGTATGAGTTTATTGGTTTCATCAGATTTTGATGGACAGAAGAAAAAGAGAATATAATAGTGATACCAACACTGGTTTATCCATCGAGAGAGAAGAGACCTGAGCATCATCAATAAAATGACGAAGAAGATAATAACGTGATTGCAAAAAAATAGAAACGGGAAGAAATGGGGAAAATAACAAAATCTTTTGATTCTATAAAATGGAAATAGATTAAACCGAGAAGACAATTATATTAGTGGAAAAAGATACTAACTTGTCCATCAATCAATAACATCTCAAGGCTCATCAGTTGTCCCCTTTTGTTGATGTTCTTGGCTTCCAGAATCTCAAAAGACGGACCTCCGCCGCATTGAAGCATCTCCCGGCTCTCGAGTCCGTTTGCTTGCAAATTAAAAGTTTTCGGATTTTGTTTGAGTTGGAGTTTGCATGGTATGGAGGTGAGATATATATAGCTGGAGATATAGGCGGTTTCAAGGGAAACGTACAGGTGCACCAAAATCTTAATGAATGAGAAGTGGATTAATCAAGGGAAAACTCAAAATAAATGACAGCTTTAAGGAATTGGAGTTGTTACGGGTAGCGAAGGGAGTGCTTAGTTTCTCTAGAAATTAGATGCTCAAGCATCCGCTACAAAAAAAAAAAAAAGAATGAAGAAGAACCCTAATCTCATGTGACCAGAGACGATGATGAGCATCTGGGCCTATGTGGGCTTATTTTTTTAACATAACCCAAACCCAAATAGAGGAATAAGGAAAACAGAAAAGAAGCGAGGACTAAGCAAAACAGACGCGCGGATAAAAAGCAACCGCGTAAAATTCACATACCACTCAGCCGCCGACACGTGGCAACATATGCCCACCCCTAAAGAAGGACGTGGTTGCAGGAGGTGAGAGAAAACTCCCCTTTATTATTATAGATTAATTCTACGTATATGTTATTTTTAAACAAATTTCTTGTTTCTTGTTTATAAATTTCTTATTTATTGTTAATTCTAAGTGTTTGTTTTTTTATAAGTTTCTTATTTCTTCATTTCAATAAGTGTAGTATACTGTGAATGTAATTCTAAGCCGTAATTCGTTTCTGTTTTGTTTGACGTTCTAAAAGTACTTCCGGAGTTTCTGTTTGTTTAGCGTTCTAAAACGACATAACATGTGTTTTAAGTTCGATTTCTTCGCTTCTTTTCGTAGCATCACAATCATGGACATATTATCAAATGACCAATTCCTTTATTTGAAATAGAGTAACAAGTCCATAATTGCTTTGAGTTAGGCATGTCTCAACGAAAATGACTATTCTAGTTCAATGTTTCTATCATATTTGGTTTTCATTTCCCCCAAAATCCCCCAACCACAAATTCTAACTCAACCACGAAAACGACTGCTCTAATTGGGGTCATCTCCTTGACCTTTAAATTCTGCGTATGTTAAATTAGAAAATGAAATTCTATATAGGTCCTCAACCCGATGAAAAGAAAAAAAAACAACTCTTGCTAATGTGGATAGTTTTTGGTGATTTTCAATGGGTACATGCTCCTGCATATTGTTAAACAGCATAGCCACGGCGAGATATTCGAATACTTTTATGTTACTACAAGATTAGAAGGTTTTCTACTACTCTGTTATAAGTAACTTGGTTGTGCTCAAAGTTCTATCTCGAAGTCGAAGCTGTACTTAATTTGAGATTATTCCTACGTCGGCCAGTTTTTTTACTTTAAACGTTATGCAAAATAGTTAAACGAAAACAATATGCTAAATTAAACAAGTTCCCTTTGGGAATTGTGATGTTTCAGTCGGTCCACCGAGACACGGCCGAATGGTGATAGATAATGCAATACAGTGTATAACAAAATAGATGGTAGCCACCAAAATTATCGATATAGACTGATCATTCTGAAAAATCTTTTTTGAGTTTTCAACTTTTAATCTTATGTACAGACTCAAATTTATTTAAAATAACAGAAGATAAATAATGGAATTTTATTCTCAGCCTTTTACATTATTAAAGGAGCTATGTAGACATGATATGATCATTATGTTCCAAGTATCTTCCTAAAAGCATTTCGTAAATTAAATGCTTTTTACACACACATCGCTTCTATGATCTCATTGTTGAGTGTCTTGACATGGGAAGATTATATCAAGATCAGATCAAATGTCTCTCTGAACAAAAGCCAATGATTATCTCTTATATATAACAAAAACCTGATGTACAAATTAAAAACTATGAGACCCTTCGACGCAGACAGAAGTTCCTGAAAGCCACTTCAGTTCCTCATTTTCTCTTTGCTTACTGCATCCAACTGCAAATACAGATGAAAACTATTCTAGTTATGACTATAAAACATATTACCATAAGAACATAGAAGCTTACATTTCAAGGCAGATGAAATCTCAGAGCTTTTAATCACACGCAGTCTCTTCACAGATGAAACGAACATTCTATGTTTAAAGCACATATATAAGATTAGTTAGTATCCATTCTTTCCATAAAGAATAATCCATTTGAGAAAAAAAAAACGCTAACAAAAAGTAATACTATATACTTTTTGTTTTTATATGATTTAAGAATATGATTCTGCAAAACACTGAATCAGATTCAGAGAAGAAAAGAAGAAAAGATTCTTACTGCCAAGGAACATCCCCAACAAGCATCTTGTCTCCTTCATTGTCTTCATACGTTAAAGTAAATTCTCCTTTACCATTCAATAAACCAATGATCGGTTGCTCCTCTCCTTCACCACCAGAGGTGTCTCTTTGAGCTAAAACAAACAACATAAACAAAACACACTCAATAAAACAAGAATCATTATCTACAGAATACTAATAAAACAAAACACACTGAGTTTTAACCTGCGAGTAGACCTCTGAAGAGTTTGTCAACAGCTAAAGAGAGCTGTTCGTAGGTACTGTAAGCATTGAGATCGACTTTTCTACCTATTGGAACACTATCCATGTTTATCTTTACAAACATTCCTTCCCTCTTAGGTTCGACTTGCTTCTCTCCCTCACCACTCTTGTTGATTTGATCGTTTCCGAGCTTTGAAGAGCTTGAGCTCGCTAGGTTCTTTCTGAACGAACGAACCGGAGGCCATCCCACCACTGGACCAGGAGCAGTTCTTTTTACCATTCATTAAAAACAAATATATTATATATTAACACCAGACAAAAAAAAACAGAGTAAAGCAGAGTAAAACAGAGTAAACCAGGCAGTAAATATTGGAAATTTAACATGTGAGGGTAAAGTTTCGAAAAAAAAACATGTGAGGGTAAAAAAGGAAAGAAAAAACAGAGAATTCAGGTGATGGGTCCCTAGTGTCTAGAGAATATGCTCTGTCAAAGTAAGAAAAGTTTTAACAGTGTAGGGAAAAAAGGAGATACCTTTTATGAGAGATGTGAGGAGGAGCATAAGTGGTTTTGTTGGAAGGAGAGAAATGGTTTCCACTGAGATTGAAGATAGGTTTGTCTTCAGCTTCCTTCTTGATGTTGTTTCTTGTCTCTAAGTTCTTCTTCTTCTTCATAGCTGAAAGATCTTCTTCATCACCACCGGGTGGTGCAAGCCTTAGCTCAAGTTTCTTTTCTTGATCTGAGTTGTTCTTCTCTTTATCATGGTACCATTTTCTTTCTTGAGGAATCAAATCAAGGAGTTTAGGACAGGTTTCTCTGCTTATTGGACAACCTTCCATTGTGTTTTTTTTGTTTTGTTTTGGTTACAACGCAAGAAGAGTCCTTATCTCGCTTGCTTACAAGGGGAGACGTACGACAGAGATTCTTCACCAAACCCTAAGAGACGTTTTAAATGAAAAATACCTAAGAAAACCCTAAGATAGAAACAGTCTCACAAAACCGAGAGAGAGAGAGAGAGAGAGATGTAATGAAGATATGGTAAGACAAGTGGTGGGTTTTATACAAGTGGTGCTCTTCTTTCTCTCTCTCGTGCACGCTTTGGTGGATTCTCTCTCATACACACATACCCTTTTTTAATTTGTTCTCTCTCTAGATTCTGAAAGGGATCTATTATTAATAGAGTCGATTATTAAACAACACTATTGATCAGAAAAAAAAAAAAAAAACTACAAAAAAAGGAGAGCAAGAGAGTGACTCCACTTTTACTCGTAAACCCCAAAAGCTGAAGTAAAAAGGGACCATAAAAATTACATACTCTACAAAAGAGCAAACAGTAATTTTCTTGACATGAAAAAAGCAGTAAAAAGGGATATAGGCTTTAGGAGATTTATTGGAGTAAAACACACTCAATCTTATCTTTTTTCTGCCTCAAATATCGCTAATTATCTAGTGAAAGAAGCAAAGTATTAAAGAAATAATTAAATGCATAAATCCAGTAAACAACTTGAAAAAAAAAACATTTAAAATATGATAACAATAAGGAACTAGGGAAGATCCCATAATGTGTGGTCTGTTCTCTTATCCACTGTCCATAAGACGCATATCCCCATGCTTCTTTCTATGTAAAACTTTAATATAGTAGTATAACACTATCTACTAATATACACTAAATTTAATTTTCTTTTCTGTTCATCGTATAATAAATGAACCGCATGGGAAGATAAACTGAAAGAATCTAAGAAATGGGTGTACATACGAATCTGCATGTCGTCTCTAAATAGGTGATCGTTTATTGAACTTGACACACAATAAAAAAGGGTCAAATTGTTAGGTAGCTAATCAATAATTTTGTCAAAAGCTAAAACATTGCGTACGTGTGGATTGCGATTGTAACCAAGTAATAGTCAACTGTTTGTTTCCTAATCCTTGTTAATTTTCTCAAGACATAAATAGTAGCATCTTAATTCACAAAATTAAGATATTTTAAGCTAAAACTTATTTATATTTGTTTTTTTTTCAGGCGGAGAAACGGAACGCACATGTCTCTCCCACGTGTGAGTGGAGAGTTCCGGTCAAGTAAGGAAGGGTATTTTTGTAAAAGAAAGAAGAGTGTGTCGCTAGTCATACTTGTCTCCGTTTTACCCAACTCCGTGACTTTCTTCCCTCACTGTCCAGACAAACCTTAACCACGGTTAACCTCCTCCGGTTTATAATTAACCGCACTTCCTTATCTCTTACCGTCGATAGTTTAAAGTGGAACAGCAGAGTATTAAATTAAATTTTAGAAAACTATTACTAGAAGTTGCTCAAAAAAGAAAACTATTACTAGATCTGCGCGACAAAGTAGACAGTGGACACATGTTGCACTTGCACATGATATTAAGATTTCATACAGGTTTAAATCTTGGCCATTAATCACCACCGTACAAGTTAATAGACACGAGCTAAGGCTACGGCTTTGATTTAAAGTTTTTACAAAGCATTCGATTAAAAGCAGCCGACTCAGGAGATAATGAACAAAAACAACTCGTGAAATGAATGTCATATCAGGAAAGGAGAAAGAAAAAGGAAAAAAAAAGATAGTGAAGAGAATAGTGGTATCAATAATGTTCTTCCCACATTTTCACCAAGAAAATACAATCTAACACTTTAAAACCATATATAAAGTTGTCTAAATCAATGAATTATTTTATGCACTAACTATTAGTATGCAGAGTTTTTTTTTTGTAACTTTTAGGGTATTACTATCATCAGTTGTACACTCTCATCGTCTGTAATAGATAAATAAACTAAATTTTGTTAAGAATACATAATAGTTTCAAAAACCATACACAAACTTTAATAAAGCTCTCAGTTCAAAATAGTGTGTGTTGTTATAAACTAATCTAGTAATGTATTCTTAGAGCATTATTAACCATGTCTCTTCTGTAAGGGGTGTTTCTAACTCGGTTTTTGCACTGTTCACGAGTCTCACTGATACGTGGTAGTCCGCGATTGGTTTATTTTTTTTAGTAGAAAAAATTTCACTTAAGAATCTGTACAAGGGTTAATCATGCTCTTAATAATTCACTATCAATATTTATTTTCATGAGTATAGCTCAATACTTATAATCTCCATCAAACTTCAAAACGCTTAGTAACTGAGCGGATTCTCTTTTCACTCTTATGACAAATTCTAATACCATTTGTTGGTTTAACAAAGAACTACTTCATCTGTTCCACAAAGATATATTGTTTACTTTCACAAAAACATATTAAACTACCATAATAAATGTATCGTACTGTATTTTTTAATTTTTGATAATTTTTAATCAATAGTAATTCAACAACCTGACGCAGAGTCTAAGTTTGCTTTGGACTCCACGACTCGAGTAAAGCAGTCAACGCGTTCCTAGACGAACCGGTTTCAACCAAAGCTGATTCAGCTGCATTCTTCATAGCCTTGGTCCTCTCCCTAACCGGACCCTCCTCCACTACCTCCCGAACTCGTTTCTCCACCTCCATGGAACTCACGAAGCCCGTATCCGATTCATTCATCGAAATAGCAATCTTGATCTCATCCACAATCACCACTCTATTAAACCTCTGCTCAGCATACAACGGCCAAGCCACCATCGGCACACCCGCGCAAACAGCTTCAAGAATAGAGTTCCAGCCGCAGTGAGTCACGAACCCACCGATTGCTTTATGGTTCAGAACCGGAACTTGCGGAGCCCATGATTTAACCACCATTCCCCTGTTTCCGGTTCGGTTTAAAAACCCATCCGGTAATATAGCTTCCAAGTCCGGTTCTGTTTGGTTTTGTAACTCTGGTGGATTACGAACCACCCACAAGAACCTCTGCTCGCTTCTCTCTAAACCGATAGCAATATCCTTGAGCTGTTCTTGCGAAAACAAACCCAAGCTCCCGAAACAGAGGAAGACAACACTCTGTTCTGGCTGAGAATCTAGCCAGTTCAGACAAGAATCTACGTTTTTATTATCTCCGGTTCTTGTCTTAACAATGAGCGGTCCTATTGGATAAATATTGCGAAAACAGAGCTCCTCTGTTATGGCCTTGATGGCTCTGTTCTCTAATGCCTCGAACGTGTTGATGATGATCCCTGAAGAGTGCGAGAGCTGCTTAGAGAAGGATATAAATGCATCGTAGACCTCATCGTTGCGGTCAAGTACCTGTTAATAAATGAACGAAAGTCTATGATCAAAACAAAAAAAAAGAATGAATGAGTCTGTCTCAAATTCGAAATTGAAAAATTAGTATAATAATTTAACATTTTACCAAAAAGAAAAATGAAAGTGTGAGAAATAATTAACTAATAATATATACTCTCTTCGTTTACCTATTATAAAAAATGGCACTTATACATTTTCCAAATATTAAAAAAAAACGAATTAAAATACATTTATGTTTTTATTAATGCCATCTATTTAATCAAGGGCAATTGTCAATAATATCACATTTTGAAGTTTATATCTCAAAAATGACACTAGAAAGAAAAAATCACAAAAATGACATTCATTAAAAGGTAAAATATTTCTAATACCCTTGGTTTAAAATTAAATAAACAAACAAAAATAAATAAAAATAAATAAAATAAAAATAAAAAAATGAAATTTTTTTTTTATAGTTTCAGATTATTTGTTTTCAGATTCGAATTTTTTATAATTTTGTTTTTGAATTTTTTTTTTCAAATATTTTTTTTTTCAAATTTTCTTTTTATAATTTAAAAATACTTTTTGAAACTGTTTTTAAAATTTTTATTTTTATTTTAGTATTTATTTTTTATAAAATTTTAAACCCTAATTCCAAAACCCCACCCCTTAACTCTAAACTCTAAGGTTTGGATTAATTAACCCAAGGGGTATACGTGTATATTTACCTCTTTAATAAAACATATTTTTGTGATTTTGAGCCTTGAGTACTACTTTGGGAACAAAAACTTGGTTTGGTGCTATCCTAGTCTTTTTCTCTTTAATCAATATCATTTTAGATAAATACATTTATTTATAAAATTAATATATTTTATCATAATATTGAGCTAAAACTAAATATAAGTTGTATTGAAATTGTAAAATAACAATTCTAATGTAATAAGAAAAAAATATCAAAGTAATGTTCAATAAGGAACAGAGGATGTAAAAGTTAGAGATCTATTTATAGGTAAATAGGTTTTAAATAGGAAGTTCATGATAAAACCGAATTTAACAGTACCCGAGTAGGCATATCAGAGCCTTTGATCGGAGGAACGCCGGGGATGTTGAGCAGCGTGTGGACGTCTTTGAGGTTTTTTCCAGCGGTTGTTTCGTCAAGAGTAGGGAGATGGAAGAAGGAGGCGAGACAGGCGGCTCCGGAGGTGAAGAAGTAGTAAACCGGGAAAGTGAAGTCACCGGCGACGACGTCTAGCACGGCGGTGCAGAAGAAGTCGATGATCATGGCACGGAGGTTGAATGTTTGGGAGATGGAGAAGAGAGTCCTGTGGACGTTCGGGTTGCTGAAGCAGATGATTTCTAAGATGAGCGCCTCGTGGCTTTGTGAGGTTGTTGAGGAGTAGGGTGTGACGGTTGGGAGGCGGTGGAAGGTGATTGAAGGGAAGGAGGTGGAGACGGTGGAGATGTAGGTGGTGGTTGATTCGGGCTGGTAAGGAGGTGGGACTAAGATGATGTGGATGGAGAGAGATGGGTTTTGGGAGAGGATGAGTTTGCCTAGCTCGACCATGGAGACTAAGTGGCCTATTGGTGGTGATGGATAAAGAACTATTGCTTCTTGCTTCTCCATTGGGGTTTGTGAGCTTTGTTGCAAGGATGAGTAGAAGAATGTGAAGTTGGAAGATGATGTAAATGATACTCCCTCCGTTTTTTAATATAAGTCGTTTTACACGTATGCACGTAGATTAATAAAACCATTAATTTATTATATTTTATAAACAAAAACATCATTAATTATTTATCTAACCACAATTCAACCAATAGAAAAATATAAGATATATTACCATTGGTCATACAATATTAATTATTAATAAATTTTACATAGAAAATCGAAAACGACATATAATTTGGAACAAAAAAATTTCTCTAAAACGACTTATAATAAAAAACGGAGGGAGTATGGTTTAGAGTCTCACACGGCTCTCTGATTGGAGACAGATTATGATTTGTGGAGGAAAATATACATGGACCAATCAATCAATGGCGGTGCATGGATAATGGATCCACTTTACGACAAAGAAAACATCACAAGTTGTAAAAATTTGAAAAGTCACCAAAAATTTGATAAGTCACAAAAGCAACAGTTCTTCTCACTCCTGTTGAGGTGACACCATCAGGCTTAATCCCAGAATGCTTCATAGTTTCAAACATTTCTAATCTAGCAAAGCCATTGAGGATGATATTATGTGAACTTACATCCGGGATGCAGCCATTTTTTTCCATCATTCTAAGCAACAAATAAGCTTCATTATCATACCAGCCTTCAGGTCCTTCACCATTCCTGACATAAGCGCATTGTAAGCGTCAACATCAACATCAACTCGGGTTTTATCTTCCTTAGATAGCTCATTTGCTCCAAGAGTGTTTATGAAGCTGCAATAACCTCACTTCTGAATCAGGTGCATTGGACTCAAATAAAGGCCTAATAAAAGCAGCAACTCTTGGTATGAATTCCCCACACTCACACAACCTTTGTTAACACCTCCACTCTAACCTATTTTTGCTTAAATATGTTAATCAACTTGTTTAAGAAGACAAGATCATGACTCCTCAACCCATCTCTAAGAACGTTCTCATATAAACCATATGCGTCTTCTACCTTCCCCACTCTGAGAAACCCCTTATCAATTCTGAATAACCAGAATTTTCAAAGCAAAGAGGTGATTGAGGAGTTCCAAAATCTCCTTGTTATGATTTACAAAATCTAATTTGGTGACCTGCCAACACTTAAGCATTTTCTATGGAGAAACACTCTCAACAGTCACAAGCAAGACTAAAAACACAGAGAGTGAAGATTGATGAAACATGTTGCTCAGCTCTAGAGATAATATAGCACACACTTTTGTGTCAAACTATCTGTCTCCCAGTTTCAGTTTAATGCTCTTCTCATCTCCCATTTATTCAAATAGTCGTTAACCAATTAGCATAACCGGTTTCTGTCTGTAGTGTTACAGACCAAACCATAAGGTCAAAAAACAGTGCAAAAACCAAATTGGCTTGGCCGTGACAGACAGACTAACCCAAAAAAAACAAAACAGCAAAAGCAAAAAACCAAAAAAACCTCAAACTAGGATACAGTATTAGTACGGTACTATTGCTATACACTGAATAAAAATACGAACGTAGTAAATAAATAGAAAAACTCAAGATCAGTTTCATACGTATTTTTAAGTGGGGATCAAGAGTTGACTGTATGTACAATTTCACCAATCTAAAGATTTGTCGCCATCATCATCATCAAATCATCAATCATCACACGAACGTAGAAGCCTTTGAAGTGCGTTGATCTGTACCGAGAGTGATTACCATCACAGTCACATCATCATGATATCTCCTCTTCCTACCAGCCGGAACATTCAACAATTCTTCCAACGTGAACCCTAAAACTCAAAAGAGTAGTTGTTGTTATTACTATAGATAATAAAAACTTCTAACTAAAGAATTTTTTTAAACATTCGCTTACCAACACGAGCAGCAGCTTTAGCTACAAGACGTTCAAGTAGAAACTTTGCTGGATCACCACAAGGATTACTAGCAATGAAGCCATGAACTAGCTCTATCGCTTCCTCGTTGCTGAAGAAATCAAACAAACCATCGCTTGCAACTATAACAAAGTGATCTGACTCCGTTATCTTATGAACTCTCATCGATGGTTCCACCGAAACGTAAGGCGGACTCAAAAGGTTACGAACTCGAAGAATCCCCATCAGTGCATCGTTCAGTTTCTCCTGCAATAACAAAAGTTAAAACGAGACCACAAAAGACAAAAAAAAAAGCTACTTTGATGTTATAAAACAATACCTTCTTCAAGTAACCAACTCCTAGAGCACGTGTCACTTTAAGTTTCCCTTTGATCTTCCCACCAATAACGATCTTAGGATCATCAAGATGCTCACTCAATAGCCTAGCTTCCTCGATTTCGTTATCAACAGTGTGATCCTCCGTGAGCTGAACAGCTTGCAGCTTCTTGTTACCGTTGTACGTCGCTAGCACAGCTCTGCTATCACCTAGATTCATGATGTAAAGATCCTTCCCGACAAGGAGAGTGACCAGAACACAAGAACCAACAGACACCAAGTCCGGTCTCTCCTCCATCTCTTGCTCAACCATCCTCAAGAAATCGTTTTCCGCCTGGAGAAGCGCGCGGTTCAAGCAATCCAACACTCCTTGTCTGAACAAATCAGAGGAAGAAGAGTCTACTATTACACTGACGCCTCCATCATCAACATCTTGATGCGTCTTCATCTGGTGATCAAGCAGCTGGAGATGGAAAACAATGGACTCGTACAAAGTACACGCCAAGAAATCAGCAGCATCTCTTCCGTTGAATCCGTCGTAGATAGCGCAGAAGAGCCAACCGTTCTCCTCAGAGCAAACGGCCTGAACTCTATCTTCACCAGCAGCACCACCCGCGACTTGAACTTCCATAGCAGAGAGGACAAACCCTTCGTTCAGAGAGGAAGAAGGAGAACTCATGGAGGTCAAGAAGCAAGACTCGGGCTCGGGAGGACTCGGGCTGCAGCTGAGACTCGCCATGCTTCCGTGGAGAGAAGGAGAGAGTATGTCGAGCTTGGAAAGCGCGGGGGAAGAGGGAACTTTCCTGAAGGATTTGGGAGAGTCTAGAGAGGGTAGAATCTCGGAGCCGATGACTCCGTTGCAGATGTTGGTGTTGGCTAGTGTAGGGTTGCCGCTTAAAGCAGCGCCTGATAGACAAGAGAAGCTGCTTGTCTTTTGAAGCCTAAAGCCAGCAAGAACGCCGCGGCTATCAGGAACAATAGCATCTTCAGGGATTCCTATCGTCTTCTTATTATTATTGTTGTTATTGTTGTTGTTATTGCATTGATAGCCAAAGCTTATCTCAATCTCTCCATAAGGATCACTTAACGTCTCTTGCTGCATTTTTGTGAAAAAATGTTTCTGTAATAAACAAGATCTAGTTTAGTATTTGCTTATCAATCAAAAGAGCCATTAACCAAAAAAAGTACAAAAAAGGACTTGTTATTATTATTTTTGATCCAAAAACCAGTCCTAATCAAATCTTAAACTGAGAAACTTAGCATTAGTAATGACCTTAGAGACAAGATACGTGGTGGTGAGTATAAGCAGAGAGCGAAAGTGAAAGATAGATTGGTGCCAAAATAACAAACATTTTCACAGTTAGCACAAGTTACATGTGGAGTTAAAAAAAACAATATTTTTACTATAGGACAATATTAAATGCAGACCACAGAAGCTGTTGCTGCTAAAGGATTCAGATAAAAATGTTTTACAGAGAAAAACAAAACAGAAACAGAGGAACGAACTTTTAATGAATGAAAGAAAAAAAAAAACCTTGAGAATATCGACTTATTCACCATACAACAGAGAGAGAGAGAGATACATGTTTTGTAAGTGGTCATTAACAAAATCTACTGAACACTGTTGTCTGAAGGAAATCTCCTAAACACTGATGTATTAATAATTCTCCACTGACAGAACAAAAGCAGTAACAGGCAAACCGGATTACAAAACCGTGAATCAAGAGTATCGAATTATAGGGAAGTCATTGGAGACTATACAGGATATTGTGATAACGTGTGTTTGTGTTTACCTTAACGTAGAAAGGATTAGTAACGCGGATGGAGAAAACTCAAAGAGGGATTCGAAGAACCGGAGAGAAGTCACAGGAGAAAGCGAATCGGAGGAGGAGGAAGCGAATAAGAAAAGAGTGAGAGAGAGAGAGAGAGAGAAGAGGAAATATAGAATGGATGGAGGAGAAGAGCTAACGAGTGAATGTTTTCTTTGCTAATTTTGGGTCTCTTTAAAAAAAATCGATGCCTCCCTCTCTTTATAACCTTTCTCTCTCTCTCTCTCTCTGGGTTTTTGATTCGTCCTTACCTTTTCGCTTCTTTTTTATATATTTTTCATTCAAAGCTCAGTTTTACACGGAAAAATATGCTACTTTATTATCTTGGTTAAAATAAATTATTATTGTATTTATTAAATCTCTTTTATCTATTTATAAATCATTCATCATATATTTTAATGTCTGAGGTTATTTAATTAAGATATCAAATATTTTATGACAAAAGTATAATCACTAGCTTCATTAATTTGTGAAAAGATAAATTATATTTTTATTTATAAACTCACTTAATTATTTATTAAATTTATAAAATAAATAAATAAAACAAAATTGAAAATATAAAATTTAATCTTTTTTCAAAATGTTCAAAAGAAATTTTAAAATTTTTATTTCAAAATTGTTTTTTTTGTAAATTGTTTTTTTTTTATGTTTTGTTTGGGATGTGTTTTTTAAAAAAAAATATTAAAAAAAATTATTGAATGTGTATGGAATTTTCTGAATTTATAAACAAAAACGGTTTTTCAAATTCAAGGACTTCGCAAACGTTTAGTTAAAAATTTTAAATGTAACTTGTATGTATATTTTGGAAAAACTTTTTTAAATATGTATATGACGTTTTCGTGAATATGAACTATGTGCATATTAAAAAACAATATTAAATACATAATATTTTTATAAATTGTACAAGGATAATTTTAAATATTTATAATATTTTCATAAATTTAGATATTAAATTCAGGAATATCTTCTAACAACTTTAAGAAGATGTATACATATTCAAAAATATCTTACTAAATATAGGTATAACTTTAATTCAGTAAGTTATTCATAAATATATATTCACAAAAGTCTTATTAAATACATATCTAAGAATACATTTTAAAATACATATTTATGATTTTTTCCTAATTTTATAAAGATATTATACATGTTATCATTATCTTCCTAAATTTAATAAGATATTATGTATATTTAGAATTTTTTTTTTGACAGCAACAACCTACAGATTCATATAGACTCTGTAAACCAAGGCGGCAACTCTGCATTCATGTGTATGACGAAAGACGACTGAATTCGAGCACTACGTGCCAAACAATCCGCCTTTGTGGTTTCCGTCCTGGAGACATGAACGATGCTTGAGTTGGTGAAGCTTCTTTTCAAAAGCATAATGTCTTCTAGGTAACTTTCAAATGCTGACCATTTCTCTGGTTTCGAAACCATCTTCACCACTTAGGAACAGTTCGTATATTTAGTAATGTTTTACTAGATATGCATGTAATTCAAATTTATTTAAAAATATTTAAGAAAAAATCAAAAAGAAATTTCCAAAAAATCAAATTTTAATTTAAATATTTATTTTGATATATTTTTGTCAACAACTGAGACCGACTCATATAGGCTATGCCTAATTATTTATTTTGATATATCTGTAGAAAGCATATTAATTTTTATTTTAGTTTTAATGTAACTTAATTTAGTTATATTGACCCTTTTGAACTAGTTTAAGAACAAAAACATGTTTTGATTATTTTAAGCCATTTTAATATTTAATTACAATTTTATGTGTTGTTTAAAATTAAAATGATTTTACTTTTTGTATATAGTTATTTAAAATACTATAAATTTAAATGAGTAAATTATTATATAAAAACCGAAGATATGTTTGGTAGAAATCATACATACAAATTTTAGAAAATTATATCCAATATTAAATCTTAGACTTTTAAAGTAAAATTTTCTTGGTAGGATACTTTCAGATCCTTCTGATAAAAAAGATGTTAGAAATTTTTGGTGGGCTTGTTAAAACTACTTTTCAAAAAGGAAAAATTATAAGAAATTAATATAATTTTTTAATCTGTTAAATATGCATTGTTGTTGTTATAACGTATAACCTTCGTAAATAATCATAACCAAACAAATCTATAGACGAGATTGAAAAACTATAGTCAACAAATTGAAGGCAATAAGTGTGTTGGTTGACATTGTCTATGCTTATGTCATCCTCAGATCCCTACCTCTCTATTATTTTTCTTGGACTGCTCAATGTAACAATATAATATTAATAATACTATAAGATTAAGCAAATAACCTCCATTTTTTGTTTGTTGTCTAGTTTCCCACGATACATCATATTAAAATTACAAGAGGGCTTATGTATGCAATTTAAAATGGTAAATTTCTTGACATCCATCCTATGACATAAACCCACATGTTCCTCCACTCTAGCACATTCTGATGCGAAGGATCGACTGTATATAACCTTTTCAGAGATAAAACAGCTTTCATATTTTATTATAGTAGCGTAAATTATGTTAATCCATATTCAGGTAAATAATTTAACAAAATATTTTGTGAGATTGGCAAGAAGGCTGAATACGCTTGGGCCAACACTTGGGCCTCGGTGATTGAAGAAGGCCCAAATCAGAAAAGCAGGTGAGAGTCTGCGTCGCAGAGGATCACATCCCGTAACAACCTAACGTCCTTATCTTCTGTTGATATAAGGCGCTGGCTTATAGCCATTGTTGTTAATCGAGAAAAAGCTCTTGTAATCATACAGAATCAGAGAGATAGTGAATTCCAGGTGCCGATCCTGAACGAGATGTACCCAAGGTCTGGGGAACTCTAAAACTTGCTCTGTGTCATCGCTTTTACTTTTCTTTTCTTCTTGCTTCTTTCGAGAGAGAGTAGAGTCGCGATCTACAAACAAACGAGAGTAGAGTGAGATAGAAAATTAAGTGAGTCGATCACACGAGTGCAGTCCAAGGCGATATCGAGTCGAGTACTTCTACAAGTGGTATCAGAGCATCGGTTAGAGGAACGAGGAGCTCTCGATCGAGGAAGATAGGATCAAGCCTCTACTCAGAACCTACTGGTTCTCTTGGAAGAGGAGTCAACAAGGATCGGATCGCGATAGACTTCGATCATCGCGATAAGAAAGGGAAGTTAAAGTCTAATCTCCTGTTTTAATCTGAAAATTGAATCTCGATTCTCATAGATCGGTTGCATATTCTCTGTTGGCTGTGGTACTGTACTCTTGGTTATCTGCAGGTAACAAGAAACGTAGAATCACACCAAGGACGGGATGGATCCAACACGAGGAAAGTTTGAGATCGAAAAGTTCGATGGAAAAGGAGACTTTGGGTTATGGAAGTTCAAGATGCAAGCTCAGCTAGAGATTCAAGGCTTGCTATCAGTACTGGAGGAAACCGACCCATCAGAAACGGATAAAGGAAAGCAAGAGGAGGACACTGATGTAAAGAAGGATCCAAAGAAGGCAGAGAAGGACTTAAGAGTTCGAAGCCTGTTAAGCATCTGCTTGAGTGATGTGATACTAAGGAAGATCATAAATGAGACCACGGCACTGGGAATGTGGAAAGCATTGGAGAGGGACTACCAAACTTAGTCCCTTCCAAACAGAATCTACCTTAAGAAGAAGTTTTCTTGCTTCAAGATGGAAGAAGAGAAACCTATGGAGGAAAGCTTTGACCAGTTCTTGAAGCTGGTGGCTGACCTAGCAAGCATCAAGATTGATATAACCGACGAGGATCAGGCTATACAACTCCTATCAGGACTACCATCTGCCTATGAACCATTGGTCCATACGTTACAATATGGAACTGGAAAAGACACCCTGACCGTAAATGAGGTGATGACAGCTGCATACTCAAAAGAATTAGAGCTAAAGCAGAAGGGAGTCAACACCAGAGGAAAACAATCAGAAGGTCTCTTCACAGAGTCAAGGGGAAGATCATCGTCCAGAAATGACTCAGGAAACAACAAGCAATGGAACAACAGATCTAAGGGCAGTTTTAGATCAAAGTCAAGAGGCAAAAATGGTGGAAGATCAGATAAGACTTGCTGGGTGTGTGGCAGTGACAGTCACTGGAAAAGAGACTGTCCTGAGAAGAAGAACACCTCACAGTCGTTCAAGCCAAACAATTCCGCGAATGTGGCTTCAAATCTCCCGGGCCCGATTGCATTGACTGCAAGTCTGATCGTATCAGACGAGGAATGGGTCTTAGACTCAGGCTGCACGTTTCACATTACCCCGAGGAAAGACCTGTTAACAGAACTGGTGGAGTTCGAAGGTAACAAGGTCATGATGGGTAATAACACCCATTGCACAATAAAAGGGATGGGGAAGGTTACAATCGACAATGAGGATGGAACGTCAGTCACTCTGAGCAATGTTCGGTACATGCCAGAGATGGGAAGAAATCTGATATCCTATGGTCAGCTAGAACAATCAGGTTGCAACTACACTGGAAAAGGCTACATGGTCCACTTCTACAAAGAGGGTAGAAAGGTCCTAACTGGGAAGTACAACAACGGATTGTACTATCTCCAAGGAACAATAAGGCGACCAGAAGCAAATTCAGCAAAAGACTGCAAGGACTTCACCAAGAGATGGCACACAAGGCTAGCACATATGAACATTCGCTCGATGAGGCATCTAGTCAGCAAAGGCTATCTGAAGAAGGAAGAGATAGGAGAGCTAGGCTTCTGCGAGGGGTGTGTAATGGGAAAGGCTCATAAACAGAAGTTTCCAAAGGCTAAACACACAACAGAAGGAGTCCTAGACTACATTCATTCAGATCTATGGGGATCACCAAACACAGTCTCAAGCTTATCAGGGGCTAAATATTTCTTAACCTTTACTGATGATTATTCAAAGAAAGTGTGGATATATTTCTTAAAAGCTAAGACTGAAGTGTTTGATTATTTTGCAGAGTGGAAATTGCTCATGGAAAATCAAACGGGGAGGAAGATTAAGTGCATTAGGACTGACAACGGCTTGGAGTTCTGTAACCAGAAGTTTGATCAGTTGTGCAAGGAATCTGGCATCAAGAGACACAAAACATGTCCCTACACGCCACAACAAAACGGAATCTCCGAGAGAATGAATCGCACCATCATGGACAAGGTCAGATCTATGTTGAATGAGACGGGTCTTGACGAGAGCTACTGGGCAGAGGCAGCTTCAACAGCAGTATACGTAATAAACCGTTCACCGAGTGCCTCAATCCAGTTTGATATACCAGAAGAAAGGTGGTCAGATCGCAGCCCCGACTACAGTCACCTGAAAAGTTTTGGCTGTGTGGCATATGTACATCAAGTTAAGGAGAAAACAAACTCAAGAGCAGCGAAGGGAATCTTTATAGGCTACGCTCAGGGAACCAGAGGATACAGAGTCTGGTTAATTGATGAACAGAAGGTAGTCATCAGCAAGGATGTCGTTTTCAATGAAGATCAGCTGTTCAAGGACTTGGAAGCAGAAAAATCAAACTCCAAGAAGGAACAAAATGAAAGGGTCACAAAGAAGAAAGTTACTTTCAAAAGTGTTCTTGAAGACATTTGTGAAGGGGAGACGTCAGATTCTGGTGGAGCTACTGAGGAAGAAGAAATTCAGGGTCTAAAATCAGTGGAAGAAGATGGCTCTGAGACGTCAAGCGCTTTAGGCCAGACAGATGATCTAAGAAACTATGTTCTTGCAAGAGACAGGGTAAGAAGGACCATCAAACCACCGTCGAAGTTCGAAGATGGGGATTTTGTAGCATATGCTTTGGCAAGCTCAGAAGACGTTGAAATTGAAGAACCCAAGAGCTTTCACGATGCGATGAAGAGTAAAGAATGGAAGCTGTGGAATCGAGCTGCGGACGAGGAGATGACCTCTCTCGATAAAAATGAAACATGGGAATATGTTGAGAGACCGAAGAATCACAAGGTGATTGGAAACAGATGGATCTTCAAGCTCAAGCCAGGAGTTCCAGGCACAGATCAACCTCCAAGATACAAAGGGAGGTTAGTGGCTAAGGGATACGCACAAATAGAGGGCATTGACTACAATGAAGTCTTTGCACCGGTAGTAAAACACGTATCAATTAGGCTTCTTCTATCAGCGGTAGTTCATCACGACTTAGAACTGGAACAACTAGACGTGAAGACAGCTTTCTTACACGGGGTTTTGAAGGAGCGAGTTTACATGGAGCAGCCTGAAGGATACGTTAAGAAAGGGCAAGAGAAGATGGTGTGTTTACTCCGAAAATCACTATACGGATTGAAACAATCACCTAGAGAGTGGAATCATAGATTCCATACGTTTATGGTGGAGCAAAATTACAGAAGAAGCGAGTATGATCCGTGTGTGTACATGAAGGGCACAAGTATAGAGGATGTGGTCTACTTACTACTCTACGTAGACGACATGTTAATAGCGGCGAAAGAGATGAGAACAGTGCGAAGGCTAAAGGATCAGTTGAGTCAGGAATTTGAGATGAAGGACCTAGGCGCAGCAAGAAGAATACTAGGAATGGATATCTACAGAGACAGGTCAAAGGGGACATTGGTTCTATCTCAGAATGATTACCTATCAAAAGTCCTAAAGACTTTCGGTATGATGGATTGCAGAGCAGTCAGTACACCACTCGGTTCGCAGTTCAAGCTACAGAGTCTATCTAAAGCAGATGAAGAAAAACAAGGCAGAGATATGGAGAACGTACCTTACTCAAGCGCAGTTGGCAGCTTGATGTATGCCATGGTGGGTTCGAGACCGGACCTGGCGTATGCAGTAGGACTCGTCTGTAGATTCATGAGCAAACCTGGCACAAAACATTGGTTAGCTGTGAAATGGGTTATGAGATACGTTAAAGGAGCATTGGGAGTAAACTTAACCTTTAGGAAAGGAGAAGACATGAGGGTAAGAGGGTATTGTGACTCAGATTATGCTTCTGATCTGGACAAGAGCAGGTCCATTACTGGTTATGTCTTCACTGTTGGAGGGAACACCGTCAGCTGGAGGTCATCCCTACAAAAGGTGGTAGCTCTATCAACAACGGAAGCAGAGTACATGGCTCTTTCAGACGCAGTTAGGGAAGGTCTATGGCTCAAAGGCATTTGTGAAGAAATGAAGCTCAGTGATGATGTGGTGGACATCCACTGTGATTCACAAAGCGCAATCTATCTAGCGAGTAACTTCGTGTATAGAGAGAAGACGAAGCATATCAGGACGAAGTATAACTTCATCAGAGAAGTTATAGCAGACGGGGAGGTCAGAGTTATCAAGATACATACGTCAGTGAATCCAGCTGATATGCTAACGAAGACTTTACCTGGAGAAAAATTTGATGGGTGCTTAGCTAAGCTAGGCGTTCTGGAAGCTTGACATTTCACGGAGGAAGCAGTTGTCTTTGGAACTGAGAAGACGACGGTGGTGAGGTGTGTCTCGGAAGACAGAAGAGACGGTAGTGACGAAAGAATGTTCGTTGAGGATTTGAAGTAATGACAAAAGAGTCCGGAGGAAAACCAGGATCGGCAAAGGTAGTGGTGACCCGATAACAGCGTCACGGTGGTAGCTTGGTCGGAGCTCGCCGGTTCAGCCGTCTTTCCAAGGTGGAGATTGTGAGATTGGCAAGAAGGCTGAATACGCTTAGGCCAACACTTGGGCCTCGGTGATTGAAGAAGACCCAAATCAGAAGAGCAGGTGAGAGTCTGCGTCGCAGAGGATCACATCCCGTAACAACCTAACGTCCTTATCTTCTGTTGATATAAGGCGCTGGCTTATAGCCATTGTTGTTAATCGAGAAAAAGCTCTTGTAATCATACAGAATCAGAGAGATAGTGAATTCCAGGTGCCGATCCTGAAGGAGATGTACCCAAGATCTGGGGAACTCTAAAACTTGCTCTGTGTCATCGCTTTTACTTTTCTTTTCTTCTTGCTTCTTTCGAGAGAGAGTAGAGTTGCGATCTACAAACAAACGAGAGTAGAGTGAGATAGAAAACTAAGTGAGTCGATCACACGAGTGCGGTCCAAGACGATATCGAGTCGAGTACTTCTACATATTTATAATACAAATATTGCAGTCTGGATGGGCAGCATAATATAAAACCCCCCAAAATACATAGTGACGTTATACAAAAATCATAAAATTTTGAGTACTAGGCTACTAGTCACTAGATATCAACGTGTCGTACATCATAGTTGCCGCAACCAGAGACGCAAGGAAGTAACTTATAAAATAAATAGTACACACAAATAATACTATTCAAATGGTGAGCAAGAAAAAAAGTCGGGAATGTTTACAAGTTAGGTCGAGTGACGTAAGAAACGGGAGCGGTTCTTTACATTTTACATCTCTCTCAGAATATATTATACTAGTGTTTTTTTTTTTTTTTAATTTTATTATACTACTGTTTAATCAAAATTTGTTAAACCTGACGAAGAAGCCACACGAAAATTATTAAATAATCACAACGACGCAATGAAAAAGCTATATGAATTTATATACGTTTATCGATTTTGACTTGGTTTATTTGGAGCTACTATTATCTAACTTATGAGGTCACACCTGAAAGAAAATCCATTTCGATTTCGATTTTCTACATATTGAAAAAGTCCCACAACCTCAGACCGGTCTCCGTATTGAACAACAAAGACTTGTTCAAGCTTGACCGGTTTCCTTGATCAGAGCTTAACAACCACGCAAATCACTCAATAGATTCGGTTTGGTAAACTAAAATTCCGGTTTACAGCTTGAGATCGCGTTCCACACTAATTTTTTTTCCTATACCTTAGCGATGCATCATTAAAAATTATCGAACCAAATGTTTGGTATGATTATAGAAACCAAGAGTCAATATTGTAATGCTAATAAGAGGCTGAGTGGAAGATCATATCACATCAATATCATATCAATATACGACTTATCAATGATAGGGAGAGTCGTTTAGTAGTTTTGATATAAAAAAAATACCCACAAAATACTAATTGGTGGCTGTTGAGCACAGGAGAGGCTGCTTGCTGTTGAAGCCAACTGATTGAAACAGTCGTCATCACTTCAATTCCTTCCCTGAAATTGACATTCGATGACAATCCCATTTTAGCTTACGTACCTTTTCTTTTGGCAATTTCTAATGAACAGGAGAGGTTTCAGTTTTGTCTTTATTGGAAAGCAATTTTCAACTATAGATTGTCCATTTTCTGCAAGCTGTCTGTCTTATGTGCATCTTAGCTGCAAGCTGTTGTGTTATGTGCATCTAGTTGCAAAGTTCCTAACTACTACGTCTCTTTCTTAAACCACAGAACCTGAAGTTGTTTTTCGTTGTCATTGTTTTACCAAGATAGTACACATATGTATAGATCCAGGATTTATAATCTTAGCAAGAAGAAGTCTGATGATGAGGTTACCTTGACTTTTTTTTTTGTATACTGGAATTAAGATGCAATGGTGTAGAAAACTTTTGTCATTCCTTTCTTTGTTCTCATCTGTGTGATCTGAGAAACGAGAAGGGAAGTACAGAGAATCATGTAATCAACAAAAAGGGAAGAGATATATACTCGAGACTGGGTATAATGGATGTGTACCTTCATGCTTATGATATCAGATATATCGGAGACATGGGTGCCACCACACGGACACCCAGGGTTTTCACCTAATCTTAAGACTCGGGGAGTGCTGCCCTGTAAGGTAAGTAAACATAGAAACTTGAGTTTGATAATACTTCAAGAGGTGAAGTGGCTCAGGACAATCTATTGTGGATTCATTTGTTATCTATTTTCCAAGCATAACTAGCTAGCTTACTCTAACTGGATACCTATTAACCAGCAATGCAACAAGGTTAAGTACTTTTGATGCTACCGGAATCATCACTAACATAGATACCAGATAGATGATATAACATTTTAGACAGAGAGTAAGAACTGATACAGAAACTGATTTATCTATCCATCATGGTTACACTTTAATTCAAAGCAAAAATGATCATTCTATGAAAATCAACTGCCTCCATATAGCCTAACTGAAAAAATTTGCTACAACTGAAGATAAACATTGCCACTCCTATAAGATCTCGAAGTCATTCAAGGAAAAATGCTACTCCGTAAGCTGGACACTCGAGGTTTATACTGAGAGAAAAATCATTGGAGATCGAGGAAGAAGATAATTGAAACAAATACCTTGGGAATATAATCAGGAAGAGTGCCACCACAGAGCAGGGATGCCTCTTCATAGGGTAATATATCAGCATAAACCTTATACAAGGAACAACAACCAAAAAAAATCACTATTAAGAATTTCCAACAATGAATAAAGAGACTCTGAGGACTTACCTTTCCTCCTTTGGATATTAGTTCATTAGCCTCTGCCTCCAACTCTTTCTGCTTCACCAGCAGTTCAGCCTGTGGAACGACTCCTTTGTATTCCACAAAAGGACTGGATCATATATCCTATTGTCAGTTAAGTTTGGCATAGAGGTAAACTGATGACCAAAACTCTCAAATATCTTATTACCCGTCAGGGAAATGGTACCCTTTCCCAGGCTCCAAATGTCCCAACCCAACTTTCTGCATACACAAATCCAGCAAGTGCCCAGCTGAGTGCAACCTGGTCATTAATAAAAAAAAAAGTAAACTTTAACAACTCAAGAACCTAGTTTTCAGAAACTTCTGTTGCCATCATAAACAATGAGAACAATCTTTAACAGTGACTAAATAACAACTCAGAAGATCTCCAAAAGCATTTTTCACATCAATTAGAAGAGCATCAGCAACCACTATGCAGAAAACACTTCCAGTACCAATCAAACAATCAACCTTTACACTAAGCTACAACTTCTATTTAGCTTTCCTTGCCTGGAATTGAGTTTACGCCTTGATTCATCAACAAGCAAGTGAACTTCTTTCCCCTTTTCAACATCTTCAGGATTCGAACCTTGGAACACTCCGTAATGGAGAACCTAAAGGATGTAATCATGTAACACACAAACATTATAAAGATTTTACCAAACTAATCAAGCAGTGGGAACGATTGAGATACACAATTCAAAATCTCACGATTCCATCTTTGGATCGAACATCTTGAACCGAGAACTTGAAATCCGAACCGGCGAATTCGATTAAACCGGTGTCCGACGGCTGGCCTCCACCTTGCGGATGAAACACGGTGGAGTCCAATATAAGAGCTATACGTCCATCTTCCCCCTGATTCATATAGAGATTCAGCATTGTATATAAAGAAGACGGCGAAGAGGTCGAGAATGGTGAACGGACCTTGAATAAGGAGAGGAACGTGGCTTGGGATTGAAGTTTAAACATGTCCTCATGATATTCAAGCTTCGTCGGAGGAGGAGAATCCATGGTGATTCCGATGGGTGTGAACCCTCCCGAGTTTTTTCTATAAGTCTCCACAGCAACGGGAAACAAAGAAGGAAGTGCAGTGTAATTAGGCCTTCATTATTATGGGCTTTTCATCTCCTTGTTGGGCTTCGAATTTTCAATTTGTTTAGAACATCTCGAATGTATAACTTTATTTTTTCCTCCAAAATGGAGTTGATGAACAAACAAAAAATAGACTAATTTCATTATGGAATGAGATATGGAGTTGAGTTAGAGCATTTCTTAGTTCATATTCACTTTTACTCCATTTTAAGGATAGAGATATCCTTAGCACCATTTTTTGGGAGGTTTTTGGGTTATGTATTAAGACTATGATAGAAGCAACTTCACTCACGTTTGTTTTAAAGTTTAACCACACTCTCTCACACACCCGTGTATAAATAACCTTGAAGTTTGATAATTTTTTTTCATGTGGTGAAGATTTCGTGGATGAAAAGATGATTTCTTCGAGTGAAACTAAATGATGTTGAAAAATCGGCAGATGAATAATTTCATTCTAATTTTACTGTAGATTTTAATGTTAATCTCGAAAAGTTAGAAAACCATTTTTTTTGTTGGATTTTCCTGGTTTGTGATTATATTCTTTGTTAGAACAGAAGAATACATACTCCACACACCGGGCACACCCTATGATTCTAAGAGATGGAAACGCGTAAATCGGTGAGAACACATGGTTTTAGTCACACGTCAGAACAAAAAAAAACTGCTGAGAAAAACTGAATAAAAGCCAAATAAAGCTCAATTCCCCGTAAATGTAGGTCCAAATCATAATCTTCTGTTTGGTGGCGGCGTGGCGCTGCCGCACGAGATGGCTTTAATAATAAATCAATTTCATTGATGTCAAAACAAAAATTTTAATTTGATGAAATTACAAATTACAAATTACAACTAGACTAACAGTAACACAAAAAAGTTTCATTTTACTCAGTATGTTTTTAATCTGAAATAATCACAAATCATGGTAGAAAACCATTCATAATTGTACAAACTAAAAGTAAATGCGTTTTGTAGTATTCTTATCTACCCTTGTACTCGTTTTTTATTGTTAGTACTTTAAAACATTAGATTTTTCAAATGTATGTGCATAATGGGTTAATGACATAAGCCAAAACATAATCATAACTCTTATTGACATTTTGTAGTATAATTGTTCTACTTATGATTCTGATTAAAAACATTATGATATTTGCGAAAAATAAAAGACATTCAAGAGTGAATATAAGGTAGTAAAAAGAAGTTTCATTCAAATAACAAAACATACACTATAAGTTTTTTAAATTGGTTTATATAATTACAGTAAATCATCTTTTTTTTTGCGCAACCACAGTAAATCATCTATAAAATGAGTAAAAGTGACCAAGAAAATTAAGAAAGAACAAAAAAAAAAGTAAGGTGGATGTCTCCATCAAAACACTTAGGGCATTATTAAACACCCTTAAGATTTGAAGCTAACAAAAGAGCCCACTTGTAAAAGCTGTCTTAACATCACACTAAAGTCAAGTGGTAGTATCGTAATTACTAACATCTGCAGTGTCATTTCGACATGTTACTTCTCTTTTAACTAAACCTCGTCTCTGTTTCTCTTTCATCAAAGTTCGTGCACTGAAAAACATGAGAGGACTCTCCAGAAACTCCGGCACGGCGGCGATTCTCGCGATCTTCGCAATCCTCGCCGTTCAGCACTTGACCGTAGCCGCCGACTTCCCTCCGTTAGAGACAGAGTGCCGCGGTACCATAGCCGAATGCTCGGTTTCCGCCGCGTTTGGAGACGAAGGAGATCTGTTCTACGGCGGAGGAATGGGAGCGGAGTTCGAGATGGACTCGGAGATCAACCGGCGCATGTTAGCGAACAGGAGGTACATCAGCTACGGTGCGCTGAGGAGAAACAGTGTACCTTGCTCACGACGCGGCGCATCTTACTACAATTGCCGACGTGGCGCACAAGCCAACCCGTACTCTCGCGGCTGCAGTGTCATCACTCGCTGCCGGCGATAAATCTGTAATTTTCCTCAATATTCTTTTCTTTTTTCTTATATATATAATTTTCAGATAATTTCTCAGTTTCATTGCAATATTCATACGCATATATATGTAAATTTCTCTGGAAATAATCTCCGTCATTGATGTAAAAGTACCAAGAAAATAAGTATGGAATTGAATTAGATAATTAACGTTGTAATCAATAGTATCATCAGTGATATAGGAATGTGTTGAAGTAATATTGTTATTTAAATGAAATTTTTGTAGGCAGATAATGCGTACTATCCCTTATAATAGAATAGTGTATTATATGAGTGTTCATCGGTGCATCACGCATGTTCTAGAGAAATAACAGAACCTAAGAAATAAAATATGGTGAAAGTATGATCGCTAAGAGAATAAAGTTTTTATTTTATGTAAATAATGATGGAAAAAAGAAAGACGATAATATGATTTGGTTGGGTGCCAACTAAAGCCAGCTTTACCTGTACCCCTTTCGGCAGAGCCACACGTGCAGGATAATCTGTAATACTTTTTTTTGGGTCGAATAATTAATCTGTAATACTAAAATTATTAAAAAGATCCATGAATTTCGATATGAAATTTGTTAAGTCACGAGAACTCCTATAGGATAGAAGGCTTGATCTTATTGAATGATATGAGAGCACTATATATAGTGATTTACAATACTAATCTAGGTATTACATAATGACTAATATGACCTTAATACATATATACTCTACACACCCCCTCAAGATGGAGGGAGTTTAAGCACTCCAATCTTGGATAAGAGTTCATGAAACCGTGATCTCGGTAATGGTTTGGTAAGAGCATCAGCAAGCTGGTCCTTGGTTGAGACATGTGTGACACGAAGGGCTCCAGACTGTACATTCCCGCGGACAAAATGAAAATCAAGAGCAAGATGTTTCATCTTGGAATGGAACACCGGGTTGGCGCTGAGATATGTGGCACCCACGTTATCGCAGTAGATGGTAGGAGTGTTCGTGAGCGTCACACGTAACTCAGAGAGGAGAGAACAGATCCATCGGAGCTCAGCAGCGGTGTTCGCGACAGAACGGTACTCAGCTTCCGTAGAGGAACGCGAGACACTGGACTGTTTGCGTGAAGACCACGCAATAGGCGTAGATCCCATGTAGACAATGTAGGCATTGGTGGAGACGAAGTCGTCTGTGTCTCCAGCCCAATCCGCGTCCGAGTACGCATGAAGTGTGGTCGGAGAGTGTCGTCGGATGTAGATGCCATGGGATAACGTACCAGAGAGATAGCGGAGAATGCGCTTGGCAGCTTTCCAGTGTTCATCGGTTGGGCGATGCATGAACTGAGAGAGACGATTGACGGCATACGCAATGTCAGGCCTCGTGAATGACAAGTATTGGAGACTGCCAACAACCATTCGAAACTCGCGTGGACTCTCTAATGTCGTGCCGAAAGTGAGCGTAAGTTTGGGACTCGTAGGGAGTGGAGTAGACACTTGAGTTGCCTCCTGCATGTTAACTTTAGCAAGAAGATCAAGGATATATCGCCTTTGCATCAGATGGAGACCACCATTTGTCCGAGTAACCTCAATGCCCAAGAAGTAATTCAAGTCAACCGGTTGTTTCAAGGAGAAGCGAGTGGAGAGAGCATGAATGCACGCTGAGACCAGATGAGGACTGCTTCCAGTGACGATAATATCGTCGACGTATATCAGGACATAGAGAATATGTTTGCCTTCAATGTATATGAAGACAGAGGTGTCCGCGGTGGAGTTGATGCAACCCATCTGAGAGAGAAACGTCTTAAGTTCTTGGTACCAAGCACGTGGTGCTTGTTTGAGCCCATAGAGTGCCTTCCGTAGACGACAGACATGATTAGGGCGATCAGGATCCACAAAGCCAGGAGGTTGACTGACGTATACTTCATCGGAAAGAGTTCCCTGTAGAAAAGCGTTGTTTACATCCAGCTGCTTTATTTGCCACGACTGTGTCACTGCGAGATGAAGAACCAGTCGGATGGTAATAGACTTGACAACCGGACTGAAAGTTTCAGCATAATCAATTCCATACTCCTGTGTGTATCCTCGCGCTACCCATCTCGACTTATACCTGCCCACAGAACCATTAGGCAAAAATTTGATAGTATGAATCCACCGTGTATCGATGACATGTTGATCTCGCTCTCGAGGAACTAGCTCAAAAGTGTGATTCGCGATTTGCGCATTATACTCATCACTCATCGAACGCCGCCAATGCTCATCTCGCATAGCTTGAGCTATTGTCGTGGGTATCATTGGTTTAAGAGGGCTGGTAGCGGCTAGGAGAGAGAATTTATTTCTGGGTTTAGTGATTTGATTTTTGGCTCGAGTCTGCATCGGGTGGACATTTTGAGGAGCTGGGTTTATTTCTGGGTTTATAGCTGGGTTTATTTCTGGGTTTATTTCTGGGTTTGATGGTTCAGGGGATGGTGTTGTGGGGTTCGGTGGGTTTGGAGGCGCAGGAATTATAGGAGAAGAGGTTCGAGAGTTACCTGCTGTAGACGGCTGCGAACTACTTGATGATGAGTCCGGTGAACTCTGCGCTGCTCTAGCCTCATCATTCTGATCTGCCGAAGCAGAGTTAGAAGACGATGGCGACAACTGTTGCAGGTGAGGATCTCCGCTCGGGGGAGGCACTGAAGATGGTTGTACGAGTGGGGCCGGCGTGAACGGAACTGATGTGGGTGGTGAATATATTGGTGGAGATGTGTCTTGGCTAGGCTCTGGGGTAGGAAGAGGAGAGGCATGCGGAAACTCAGTCTCAACAAACTGAACATGACGAGACGTGTAGAGGCGACCAGTAGGACGATGAAGGCACAAGTAAGCACTCTGTGTGAGTGAATAACCCATAAAGATACAAGGTAACGATCGATCCTCCAGTTTATGCTTTGTATACGGGCGAAGCCAAGGGAAACACAAGCAGCCGAAGACCCTTAACTTCAAGTAGTTTGGTGATCTTGCAAAAAGTTTTTCATACGGGGAGACATCACCAGTAACTTGAGATGGAAGGCGGTTGATGAGATAGACCGCGGCGGCGAACGCATACGGCCAGTATTCGAGCGGAAGTGATGACTGATGAAGAAGGGTTAAGCCTGTCTCGACGATGTGACGATGCTTTCGTTCCGCAATCCCATTGTGTTCTGGCGTATGTGGAGGAGAAGTGAAATGGGAGATCCCATGCTCGGAGAGAAAGGAACGTAACGCCACAAACTCGCCACCATTATCAGAGTATAAGTTTCTGATTTTGTGAGCAAAATGTGTTTCCACCAGTGCTTTGAAAGCGATGAATGTCTCTTTGACTTGTGATTTCAGCTTCAGCGGATAGCACCAGGTATACCTTGTGAAATGATCAACTAACACGAGGTAATATTTGTATTGGCCGGCTGAGGTAATAGGAGAGGACCAGACGTCTGTATAAATGTATTGGAGAGGGTGAGTTGAGGTAATAGTGTTTGTGTAGAAAGGAAGTTTATGACTTTTATTAATAAAGCAATGAGAACATGGATTTTGTTTTTCTGAAGATGACAAAGGTAATGAAAATTTCGAAACAAGAGATTGCAAAACAGCTAAAGAAGGATGACCAAGGCGAGAGTGCCAAGATGAATAGGATGTTTTTGGTGATGGTGAGGCAAAGAGGGAGACAACGTTCTGTTTCGTAACCGGCCACTCATACAACTCATCTCTAGTTTTGCCTTGGAGCAATCGGTCCCCCGTGCTGAGATCCTTCACCTGAAAGTGTGCAGGAAAGAATTCAACGGACACATTATTAGTATTACACAATCGGTAAACAGAGATAAGGTTTTTCTGTAAGTTGGGGACATATAAAACATCTTTTAAGGCAAAAGAATGAGATGGAGTTTTAAGGTAAGAGTAACCAGTATGCGAGATGGGGAGAGCTGAGCCATCGGCAATTGTGACCGCTTCACCTCCTGTGTAAGGCTGATGTAGCGCTAGGTTGTTGAGATCAGTGGTGAGATGGTGAGTGGCTCCACTGTCCATGATCCAGTTGTTTGGGTTATAAGACTGAGCAGTGACGAAGTTGGCTCGCGGCTGCCAAGAGTTGGAGTTGGAGTTGGATGTCGTGTTCCCACTCTGCAGTTGTGAACATCGCCGTGCGCTGTGGCCATGAACTCCACAGAGTTGGCATCTCCCCTGATACCCGCGAGTAGGCTGATCAGAACGAGAGTAGCCATTGTTGTTCTGCTGCCAAGGCTGGTGATGTCGGTTTCCACCATTGTTGTTGCGGTTACCTTGATAATTTCCACGGTTGGTATTGGTGTTGCTGGACGAATGACGATGTGTTGCTGCATTTGCAGTGATCGGTATTGGAGTTGAATTCTTGCTCTGGAGTTTTGCTTCATGGTTCAACAGCTTTTCATGGATTTCTGCAATGGTGGGTGTGGAGTCGCGACCCTCAATCTGATCAACAACAGACTTGTACTCCTCAGGTAAACCTTCAAGAATGTGCTCGACCTGATCTTCTAGATCATATGGCTTTCCTAATAACGCAACCTGATCAAAGCGAGTGGTGAAACCTTGAACATAATCATCAATTGTCTTAGTCCCTTTGTTCCATTGCTTGATTTGCTCGCGGATTTGTTTGATGTGGCCTCTGCTTGGCTTTGCGTATGTTGCAGACAGAGTAGCCCAGATCTGAGCTGACGTCGTCGCAGTGGAGAGTATCGGCTGAATCGATACTGTGATAGCACCGAGTAAGGCACTATATATGAGCCTATCTTGTCGTTTCCAAATCGTATACGCCGGATCTGGCGTTGGAACACCATTGGTGTTGATGGTCGGGTTTGGTACGTTGAAAGTACCGTCGACGTAGCCTGCTAGGTCGTAACCATCGAGCAAGGCAAGGACTTGACGGTTCCACATTAAGAAGTTGGATGCCGTGAGCTTGGTGACGTTAGTCATGTTGAGGTTGAGGAGTTTTGTGGTTTCGGAAACTGTGATAGTTTCGCTGGAAGAAGCCGGTGAAGTGGACATGGTGATCGGAGAAGATGAAGTTTGAAATAGGGTTTGGCGGCTTTTAAAAAAATTTCAGATCCCTAGGACTAGAGCTCTGATACCATATAGGATAGAAGGCTTGATCTTATTGAATGATATGAGAGCACTATATATAGTGATTTACAATACTAATCTAGGTATTACATAATGACTAATATGACCTTAATACATATATACTCTACAACTCCAACGTGTAAGACCAAACACATAAGCTCTACGTCATTAATTGGAAGTGGCCATTATTTGGAGGGAAAACTTGTCAAAGACAATGAAAACTTTACATTAACTCAAAATAGTTACAGATGAAACATTAAATATCGCAACAACAATTCAATTGGAGTCAATATTTATTTATTGCACTCTCAAATCTAACGGGTCTTGTTACATTTTGACATACAAATGTACAAAAAAGTGTGTGACCACATCTCTCTCCCCAAATCTAGTGGAGAGCTCAGAGGCCAACCAAACTCATCACCGATTGTTTTGTTATATTCATTCGAATTATTATGTACATATTTGATCCAATGATGAAACTCAAATATTATACAGAAATTAGAAAGTATATATTGTGTGCATACAAAACAACAAACGACAACTTCATCTTCCGGGTCCTTGTCACGCGGACTTAGCTTTCCCATATCCTTAATATGCAAATTTCTCAATACAATAAACATATTGTTTTCAATATAATTCAATTTGGGCAGATTCGAATGTTACATCATATTCAGTAGCTGGCATTGATCTTTTATTTATTTTTCGGGATCAGTGAGTTAATTAGTGTATTTTTAGATATTTAAAAAACACGAGTCCTCTACCTACCATATTTTCAAATGCCAGTCACTCGGAAGCGATGGGACGCCGATGGAGTATCGATCTAACAACTCTTTTGGACACACCAAGGATAGACTCAAACAGAAATAATTGTCCCTTTCAATCATTCACATCCAAATGTATTCGTGGATGCATGGTTCTAAGTTCCAACAAGGTTATTTTCTAAGTAGTTCCAAGTGTACTAGGACAGATTCTCTTACCTTATGTAAAATATTTATAAAGAGA
Source organism: Brassica rapa (assembly GCF_000309985.2). NCBI lineage: Eukaryota > Viridiplantae > Streptophyta > Magnoliopsida > Brassicales > Brassicaceae > Brassica > Brassica rapa. The sequence goes on along the minus strand of NC_024799.2, from coordinate 22,464,261 downwards.
GCTAACTCTAGCTGCAACAAAAACGATGAATTTATGAATGAAAAAAAACAAACAAAATCCAAATCAACATTAGCTTCCTCAGCATTAGAGCTGGGAATTTTAATCAAAGCCTGCGGACCCGCCCCGTTTGATCCGCTGTGGGGCGGATGCGGGTCAAACAGTTTGAAAATGTTCAATGGCGGGTGCGGGTGCGAGTCAAAGATTATTTTAAGCGGGACGGATGCGGGTCAGTCAAATTTGAGTCGCGGGTACTCGCTAATCCGCAATTTTTTAAAAAAGACTTTTTTTTAAAAAACATTTTTTATAAAAATATATAAAATTTCATAAATATTTATATAATTTTAATTATAAATATATTATTTTAATATAATTTTTTTAAAAATAATAATTTTTAACTATATAATAATAATTTTTAATTAAAATAATTATTTTTAATATAATTAATAATTAATACTAAATCTTGGATTTGGTTGTTAAGATGAATAACGGGTAAAAAAATTTTTGTTTGCGGGTTGTGCGGGTCGATTTTTTGAATAAAAAAAATAATTTAACCTGCAGCGGGACGGAGTGGGTCGGGACGGATTGACCCGCAAACCCAGCACTACTCAGCATCAAAAACCAAACGAAGAGAAAGTAAAGTAATGAAACTAAACTTGTAATAACGCTTCTTCTATTGGACTTCCAGGAACTGGGACCAAACTTGGAAAATAAGTACAATGCACAGGCCAAGGATCAACAACAGAATTTAGTTTGACTTTGCTGATCAACTTGTTTTCTTTCAAAATATAGATCCAAGGATGGCCAGTTTCGTCGCAAGAACACATAACAAGCCTTTTATCATCGATGAAGTAACTTGGTTGAGAGCTGGAATATTCATTCGATACTAAACCTGGAAAGTTAGGTATAGACAAAGTCCTGAAGTTCATCCAAACCACATCAGCACCATCCTCAACGTTAATCTTGTTCTTGGTCACCCAAATCTCAATCTTCTTTGTCTTGTATCATTGTTTCAACAACGAAAACCGATCTCCCTTGAAGACCGGAAGGACAAGAGCATTGCGAGGATGGTTCATCCCACATGGTAGATCACAAAAGAATGTATAGAATCTCTCGCTCGAAAAATCGAAGTTAATTAGATGGTACAAGAGATCAGTCTTGTCACAGAAAGCAATCCAATACAAATTTTCCATGTAACGATACACCACATCTCGTGAATAAGTTAGTTACTGTATCTTTCAGACTTTTGTCTCCCCTTCTAGCCTTCAACTTGAGGTCTTTCCACACATCACAAGAAAAGTCTTGGGTTTTCCACACGGAATGGTTTTTCAAGTAAGACCCAATGGTCTTGTAACGTCTTTCCTCAGCTCTCATTTTGTTATCATTATTATTATCATAGCCTATCCCATCGACTTCCAAACTAGATTGGCTAACATCAGATTTGATCCATCTACTTTGTTTCAACCACGGGTTCCAAACCACGGCTTCTTTTTTCTTGCGATATAGCAAGAACTCATTGCAGTTAGCCAATGCTTACCGAATAAATCTTGGACTTGGTTGCTAGAATGAATCGAAACGTCAACTTGTGGTTATCGATGAACGTCTTGTCGTTGAAGAGATCGTCCCATCTCTTGCAAACGGTTCTGAAGCGAACAAGAGATATTGGAGGGACATGAGTGAGTATTTCTTCAACCAACTCCCATGGAAGCTGTTCCTGATCTTGCACGCCTATCTCTTTTATCGTTTTGGTTGAATCCATCGTCTATTTTCGTAGCTAGGGTTTGAACTTTGAACCGTATCTTTTCAAAGTAGAGGATCCGATGGACAAAACAATAAATACCTCTTTCTCAAAAAAAAAAAAAAATACTTGGTTTCACATGTGAGTAACGTGACAATAGTTGATGAGTTTAAACTGTTTTGTCTAGATGAACAATGTGTATACAAATTATTTTATGAAATAATTGAGAAACTAAAAACTATACATATATAATTAAATTGGTTTACACATAAATCAAAACAATTATCATCATTTATTTACAATCATATTATGGTAAAATAAATTCAAACATTCATTTTTATCTATTTAATATGGTATATAATTAAGTTTAAATGATATTAACATAAAAAATGATATTAAGATAGATATATTGTATATTTTAATATGATTATCTGTTAAATGAAGCTTTATACTCACATGTTTTAAAGTCTTAACATTTTTTAAAAACCAAGATAAAAAAATATCGATGTGGAACTACTAATAGTTTAAATAATTTATAATTGTTTTTAAATAATTAAAAAATATTTATTGTTTAATTATTTTTGGATACCGTAGAAATTTTATAAATTACTACTCAATAAATTAACACATTATAAATTACTAACAACTCAAAACTGTGAATAAGTGTAAAGATACATTAAATAGATATTACAATTTAGGTTTTGTAAATATATATATACTTTCATGAAATTTCAAAATATTTTTAGTTATATTAACTTGTGCAATTTTGGAACTACGATAGTTTCCTATTTTTCTTCCAAATTAACATATATCAAACTATACATAATCTAACCAAAATATGTTATAAATCAAAGACACTGATCTAAACTAAATGAAAGTAAGAAAAAAAGTAAATCTAATTTCAGCTTATTTAGAACAATGAAGCAAACATTGTCTAATTGAGAGGAATAATGCAATCCAATATTAAAAAAGAATAACCGAACCAATAATTTTTTATAAGCAAGTCACACACACACATACATATATATATTATTTATTTTTATGCATATAAATCACATAACAAAACAATTTAAACTTATAAAAATGAAAAAAAATATTAATCGTTTGTAATTAATTATGTATTTTGTGAATATATACATATATATACCTCTGTGAGTATAAAACAATCACCTAGTAATATATTATTTATAAAGTGAGCTAACTCTAGCTGCAACAATGACAATGAATTTATGAATGAAAAAATAAACAAAATCCAAATCAGCATTAGTTTCTTCAGGATCAAAACCAAACAAGAAGACAGAATAACGTAATAAACTAATCTTGTAATAATGCTTCTTCTCTTGGACCTCTAGGAACCGGGACCAAGCTTGGAAAATAGGTACAATGCAAAGGCCAAGGATCAAACACATCATTTAGCTGGACTTTACTGATCAACTTGTTTTCTTCTACAACATAGATCCAAGGATGGCCAGTTTCGTCGCAAGAACACAAAACAAGCCTTTTATCGTCGATGAAGTAACTTGGTTGAGAGCTGGAATATTCATTCGATACTAAACCTGGAAAGTTAGGTATAGACAAAGTCCTGAAGTTCATCCAAACCACATCATTACCATCCTCAACGTTAATCTTGTTCTTGGTCACCCAAATCTCAATCTTCTTTGTCTTGTAGCATTGTTTCAACAAAGAAAACCGATCTCCCCTGAAGACTCTAAGGACAAGAGCATTGCGAGGATGGTTCATCCCACATGGTAGATCACAAAAGTATGCATAGAATCTCTCGCTCGAAAAATCAAAGTTAAGAAGATGGTACAAGGTATCAGTCTTGTCATAGAAAGCAATCCAATACACATTTCCATGTAACGATACACCACATTTAGTGAAGAAGATAGCTGCTTTATCTTTGAGACTTTTGTCTCCCTGTATAGGTGTCAACTTGGGGTCTTTCCACACTTCGGAAGAAAAGTCTTGGGTTTCCCACTCGGAATGGTCCGTCCAATAAGACCCAATGGTCTTGTAACGTTTTTCATCAGCTCTCATGTTGTTATTAACATAACCTATGCCAACGACTTGGGAACTAGGTTGGCTAGCATTGACTTTGATCCATCTGCTTTGTTTAAACCACGGGTTCCAAACCGCGGCTACTTTATCCATACCACATAGCAAGAACTCATTACAATCAACCAAATGTTTAATATGAGATTCTGTACCGGGAACTTCCAATGTTAACTCACGCACCAATATCTTAGGGTCAATGCTTACCGAGTAAATCTTGGATTTGGTTGTTAAGATGAATCGAAACGTAAACTTGTGGTTGTTTAGGAACGTCTTGTCGTTGAGGAGAGCGTTCCATCGTTTGCAAACGGTTCTGAAGCGTACAAGAGATATTGGAGGGACATGAGAGAGAATTTCTTCAATCATCTCCCATGGAAGCTCTTCCTGATCATGTGCAGCTATAGCCTTTTTTGTTTTGGTTGAATCCATCATCTATGTTAGGGTTTGTATCTAATGTCCGTCAAACACGTCTTCAAAATAAAGGATGCGATTATCATCAAAACAATAAATATATAATTTGGGTTTCACAAGGGAGTAACGTGACCATAGTTGATGAGTATAACACGTGTAATCTCCCTTTTTCTTCCTCAATTTGAAATCTTTATTCTAGATAATATTTACTAGAACTTGACATACACGTCCGTGCATGTATTTTTTTACTTTAGTTATTCAAAAAACATTGTATATGATTGATTATATAAGTGAAACCTCTATAAATTAATAATGTTGGGATTTTGAAATTTTATTAATTTATAAAGATGTTCATTAACATAACTACATAAGTTTCCTTATTTAAATTTTGTATAAGATATATTTATTCTAAGATAAAAAAATATATTTGATTTTAATGTATAGACATTAACTGTTATTTTTTAAATTTGACATTTATATTAATTTTATTATATTATTTGGTGTATATAACAGATATTTCATAAAATTTAAATGTGGTTTTTGGTATAATATTACTAAATCTCATCAAAAATATATTAAATGTTAAGAAAATATAAAGATAATTTCATTGTGCATATAAAACAAATAATATAATAATATGTTCTTACTTATATAAAATATGTACACATATAATTTATTAATTTATAATTTTAATGGGACCATATATATACATAGAAATTTCTAAAAGATTATTATTTTATTATTTTATCGATTTATGTCAAATTTTAAACCGATTTAAGTTAGGACCGGTGAAATTAATTAGTTTATAGAGATTATTAATTTATCGAGTATTAATTTATAGAGGTTCTATTGTATTCAATATTTGTTATATATGATTGAGTTTCTTGTCAATATATGATTGGTTGTATATTAGTTCATTTTTACATAAATTTTCTTTTATTATTATTCATTATTTATATGTGGATTATTAAATTTTAGTTAATAGTAAGAAAACTTTAGGTATTAGATTAGATAAACACATATGTTATTTATTTTATTGATAAAATTTTATATAAATGTAGAAGTAAGGGTCTGACTGGTTTTTCCGCTTCGATCCGCAAATGCAGCTTTTGCGGTTGGTAGCGGTTGACAGCGTTTCAAAACAATCATACAAACCGTTACAAATCGTTACAAACCGCTCTGAATATCTTAAAATCAAAAGTTGGTTCCAGCTAGCGTTTGCTGTTGCGGGTGAAAAAATAAATATAAAATTATTTTCAAAAATATTTTAAAATTTTAAGATTAATATTTTAAATTTTAAAATTTTAAAATGGAAATATTATAAATTAAAATTCACAAACAATATCATAATTTGTTTTATAAAAAGTCATGAAGTTCATCCAAACCACATCATCACCATCCTCAACGTTAATCTTGTTCTTGGTCACCCAAATCTCAATCTTCTTTGTCTTGTAGCATTGCTTCAACAAAGAAAACCGATCTCCTCTGAAGACTCTAAGGACAAGAGCATTGCGAGGATGGTTCATCCCACATGGTAGATCACAAAAGAGGGAGGAATAGAATATTTCGCTCGAAAAATCAAAGTTAAGAAGATGGTAAAAGGGATCAGTCTTGTCACAGAAAGCAATCCAATACAAATTTCCATGTAACGATACACCACATCTCGTGAAGAAGGTAGCTTGTTTATTTTGCCTACTTTTGTCTCCCTGTCTAGGTTTCAACTTGGAATCTTTCCACTCTTCGGAAGAAAATTCTTGGGTTTCCCACATGGGACTGTACTTCGTCCTGTAAAACCCAATGGTCTTGTAACGTCTTTCCGCAACTCTCATGTTGTCATTATTATCATAACCTATGCCATTGATTCAGAAACTAGGTTGGCTAGCTTGAGCTTTGATCCATCTACTTTGTTTCAACCACGGGTTCCAAACCGCAGCTCCTTTATCCATGCTACATAGCAAGAACTCATTGCAGTCAGCCAAATGTTTAATATCAGATTCTATCCCTGGAACTTCCAATGTTAACTCACGCACCATAATCTTAGGGTCAATAATTTACCGAGTAAATCTTGGATTTGGTTATTAAGATGAATCGAAAAGTCAACTTGTGGTTGTTAATGAACGTCTCGTCGTTGAAGAGAGCGTTCCATCGTTTGCATACGGTTCTGAAGCGAACAAGAGATATTGGAGGGACATGAGAGAGAATTTCTTCAATAATCTCCCATGGAAGCTCATGTTCCTGATCATGTGCAGCTATAGCCTTTTTCGTTTTGGTTGAAGCCATCATCTATTTTCGTAGAGCTAGGGTTTGAACCGAATGTTCGTCAAATATGAATGCGATGTTCAAAACAATAATAAACACTTAGGGTTTCACATGTGAGTAACGTGACCATAGTTGATGAGTTTAACACGTGTGTACTACAATTTCCCCTTATTTCTTCCTTTTAACCTCTTACCCAAGTTTATTTAACCTTCTGTTTTCTAAATGGTAATATAAGAAAATTGAATTTCTCCTAAAAGGCTTAAAACCTATGGCTAAATTGGACCATGTTAATTTTCTATTTATAATATATCAGTTTTTATGTACATATTGAGCTATTGGTTTCCGATGTCCAATCCATTGTTATGACAATAAGATTTATGGTTGTGTTTAAGAACATAAACATCACTACAAGAAACATCGGCATACTGAGGAAAAAAAATCGTCGGTATGTCGTCGGAATAACGCTATTCCAAAGATATACCGACGAAAAAAATCCTCGGAAATATCTCCTCGGAAATTCATATTTCCTCGGAATTCCGTCAGAAATATCCGATGGAATTCCGAGGAAACTAAATTCCGAGGAAACTCCGAGGACACCAAGTTCGTCGGAAGGTTCCTCGGAATATACCGAGGGACGCCTTCCTCGGAATATTTCGATGGAATTCTGATGGTCCAATCCTCGGAAGTTTCGACAAAATATTCCTCGGAATGTTTATCGGGAAATTCCGAGGAACCTGGCCCTCGAAAAATTCCGAGGAACATCTTTCCCTCGGAAAATTCCGAGGAACTTCTGTCCCTCGAAAAATTCCGAGGAATTTCCTTCCCTCGGAAAATTCCGAGGAACTTATGTCCCTCGGAAAATTCCGAGGAACTTCTTTCCCTCGGAATTTCGGAAAAAAATAATTTTTTTAAAAATTTTTTTTTTTTTTAAAACTTAAATTTTTAAATTTAAATTCGAAAATTTAAAATTAAAATTAAAATTAAAATTGAAAACATAGTAGATAATATTCAAAGTTAAATAAAACATTCCGAGTTTTTGGTAAAAAAAAAAAAACTACGGGTCTTGAATGTTCGGGAACACCTCGTTCGGGTACATCCTCCTCATCATCTCCATCATCTGCTCGTTCAGCCTCTTCTGTGTCTCATAGCCCGCCTGTTGAGCTGCCATATGGGTCTTCAACGCAGATATCCGATCATCCTTGTCCTTCAGCTGAGCCGTAAGAACTTCTAGATCAACATATGCGGTGGTGCAGAAGGAGGAGCAGCCGACCGAGAGCGACGACCCAAACCGACCAAACGTCCCTTCTTCTTTGGAACCGACTGAAATATAAATAACCAAATTTAAATAATATAAATTGATGATAAAATAAAAATCAAGAAATAAATAAATTGAACTTTGAAAAAAAAGAACTTACCGATTCAACGATTTCGTTGATTCGAACCCGAGACAAGTTGGTCGAAGCCGTCGAATCGTCATCATCGGTTTGAAGCTGAGACACTTCGTCATACACCTGAGTTTGGACCAGGTCGACCACGTCCCTCACAAGACCATCATCAATCTGGCCGGTCTTCTTGTTGGTATACGCCCTTTTCATTAGGGCGAGATCATCAACCGGCTCGCCCTCATTTTCTTCCGCCTTGAAAAAAAATAAATTAAACAAACATTAGAAATTTGAAGAAATGCACAAAAAATAAAATTCTGAAACTTATATAATTGAAGAAAAAGCGGTTGAACTTACCATTCGATCCCCCAGAGTGGCAATAGATTGAGCACCCAAGTTATGCTTGTAGATGCCCTTCCCTTTACGGTCGCTCATGCGGTTGTTGGAGTTGGTGGAAGAAGTTTCTTTCGTCTCTTTCTTATCCCAATGCGCACACAACTCCTTCCAGACCGTGTCGTTCATCGACTTTGGGACCTTTTAATTTTTTTTAAAAAATAGTTTAATAAATTAAAAATTGTTAATAAATTAAAAACTACTTTGTTTGCTTCCCACTTCTTCTTCCACTCATACATCTGCTTCCCATAGTTGTCCATAACTTTATGGACAAAATGGTGATAGATAGAGAGCGTATCATCGGAATTCCTGTTGAATTCTTGCTGAAATATTTTAATAAATATTTTAATAACTTTATGGACAAAAATATAAATAGTTTAATAATTACAAAAAAAAAAGTTTAACATGCATGTTAATTGATATATGTCACCATATTAACCATTTGATTTATGTAGTTAAAAATACATTAGTATCATCTAAATGTCTCGATCACCATTTTATGATATATATTTTGATGTATATAATCAGGGGCGGTCCTAAATTACTCGGGGCCATAAACAACAACAAAAACGGAAGCTATGTTTATATTTAACATTATAGAAATATAATAACACATTCTCGTTCAAAACTATTTTAGTAGTCCAAAAGCAATGTAGTGAAAAACTGAAAATGTAAGAGAAGGAAGAAGAAACAAACGTTACTGTGAAAAGTTAACATTTTTTTCCTTTTAATTAGTTGTAGGTTCCAGTTTACTTATAATATCTTCTATAAATTTTTTTTCTTTCCTTTTCTCGGCAACTTTTTTTCTGTTTACGAGAAAGCTACAGAAAACTAAACATAACTACATTGATTTTTTTTTAAATTGGGGACCCTATGGAAATGGGTCCAAGGCCTATGTTTAAGTTTGCTGGGCATCCCTTTCCTAATAAAAACTACAATACAAAGACATATCAACTACGTAGAGCAAAATCCTTAGCAATCAGAGTCATTAAATATATGAACGAAACACAGAAAAGTGCGGAATGGTGCAAAAAGTTACAAGCAACACCTTTGTATGTACGTATATTGTTGGTCAACACGTTGATCAAAAAACAAAAACAAAATGGTTGGTCAACACTACAAGTAATGAGTAGGAGCAAAATCCATTTAACAAGCTTTTATTTATGGCTTACCCAGAGGGTGATGGGTGTCTTTAACGTCGATAAGTAAACTGCAACATAACTTTTTATTAAGGCTTTATGCAAAATCCAGAGATAAGACATGAACAAAAACAACTAGGTGTGCTTTTTTCTACCATACACCACACAAAAGGTTTAGGAAAGAAACAGAAACTACAGCTAAGTTCAAATTAGAATAGGAACGAGCAAGTGTGTTCCGGCTATTTTGAGAACAGAGGGCCTCCTCCTCCAACAATTTGTTCTTAAACTTTTCAACCCAAGGGCACACCAAGATTCCTGCTCAAAAACCAAAAGCCACATCAACATCAGCAACCTATAAAGAGGGTCTACAGCAAATGGAATAAGCAAGTAACAGCAGATAGATTAGCACCTTTCAACTCACACTTAAGGATGTTCTTGTAGGAAGTGAAAACCCAAGTATAATTCATTATTGTCAATACTGCATTTGCTGAGGGGAATAATAACTAAACAGCTTCTTGAACAGAGGAACAAGTGCGACCATAGCAAGTTGGAGCTGCTCAGAGCTGTTTACGCGAACGCTTACTTGCCCTGCCCCTCTGTTGTTCAGATTAGCACGAGCTATTAGATTAGATGAACGTCCTATGGGCACTTGGGACTGTATATTCCCTCCGATAGCAAGATCCCCATGCCAATCCATCACAGAAAGTCCTAGAGTAGATAAAAACCTACCCAGCGGATAATCTTTATCTCTCAACTGAGCTTCTAAACTACCCCCATAAGCAACATCTCCTCGACTAGTCATTGCCCCACCACACATAACCATTCTGAACCTTTTATTAGCAATCAACTTATCCTCAACTTTCAGCCCCGCAGACACCGAATCACCCAAGAGCGTTACAGAGAGACCAGCTGCAGCTTTGTGTTTCCTAAAATTGTTAAATCTCATGTCACTTCGAACAGTGTAAGCCAATTCCTTCCCAGCATTTTGCATCTCAAAACCTAGGGAGGTTGATCTGCCCTCTCCATGTTTAACCGAGCCGGCCATTTCCAGCTGCACATTAGCATCTTTCTTGTCCTTTGTAACTTGCCCCGAGAAAGATATGGGTATCTTTTCTTTAACAACAAAAAGTCGTTCTGCATTGACACCTTCATAGCCAACATCATGATCCCACCCCTGAGTTTCCAGGACTGGCCTAACAAGCCACTGATTGGAGGAATCAAGGGACCGGTACCTGTGAGTAGGGTTGTCAGAGTCGAACGATGCAGGTAGAGACAAATCTGGCATGGGAACTGGAACAGAAGCAGGTTCACTTCTCTCCTCTTCCACATTTTCACTATGCTCCTCAGCCATATCTTTAATCTCGGCAGCAAATTTCTTCATCATCTTACGTCTCTTTCTTTCCTCTTTCATCTGCCTCTTCATAAATAGTTTCTCCCGGTACTCCATCTCATCAAGATATTGCTTCTTCTGAGATTTACTAAGCCTAGCCATCTCAGCTTTAGTCAATCGTTTGAAAGGAGGAAGCTGATCGTACTCTGATTCTTCGTCAGAACCTGATGATTCGTCTAAATCATCTTCATCTTCTTCATCACCATATTGCTCTTCAGGAAGTTTAGCTTGCGGTCTTGATTGCAGAAACGATGAGAGGAGAAGTGGCAGTGGTGGAGCCTTGGATCGAGCTACAAATGGTCTCCCTGGAGTATTATTATCTTGTAATTTCAGAAGAGCATTTGCTTCTGCTAGAATCTTGGACGCAAACGAGAGTAACAGCAAATGAGGCTTCCACACTTGGCCATTCGGTAATACTCTCTGACCTGCCCGATTTGTCCTGCAAGCAGAGTGGTTCTCAACTAAAGACACAGGGTTCATGAGCCTCATATCTCCAGCTGCTTGGCGAATGGCCTGCTGAATGACATGGGAACGTTGTGTTACAAACATGTCATAGCTAGAGGCAGTGCCATTTGGGCCATCTGGTGGAGCAGAAGCGGCATGAGTCAAACCCACAATGGCATTAAACCATATCGATGGTCCAAAAACATCAGTGATGGTGCGCAAGAGAGGAGTGTCACCAGAATCTCTGCTTTGCATATCCAGCCTATCAAGATATAATACGATATCCGGTGGATTTTTCTTGATGAAAACCTTAACAGACTTCAACATTTTCTCATTCTTGTGTTGATCAGACCATGATGGTAAGAGACCTGGAGTGTCAATCACCCGAACCTTAATTCCCTGAACAAAACCCTCAACCTCCTGAACCCTCTTTGTCCCCATCTGGAATGCATCCGTACAGATCTTCACTTCATCAAAAATAGAATTAATCGTAGCACTCTTACCAACACCACTTTTACCGAGCACCATAACTGTACAAGAAAAATCAAGTGGATCCTGTCCAGCTGCCTCAAGTTGTTCTGCCATGGAACTGGCACGATCAAAACTAAAGGCACCAACACGGCTTCCGTTTCTCCCCCTCAACTGCTCTGCTAATCCAAGCCTATACAAAACCTGAGCAACAACAACATTATGTGGAGTTTGCCCTAATCTATGTGAAAGCCTCAAAAACTTGACCCTGATCAATTGGAGCTTCTCACGGGTCTCATCATGCTCATCGGTCTCTGCAGGGGTAGGGTCCTCTGCTTGCTCAGACTGATTCTGAGACGCATTGCCATTTACACGAGGCTGATGAGGAACACGTGGAGTGGGTTCCAAAAGAGAAGCATCCCGCCCATGGCCTGCTGGGCGAGCAGGAGGAGGTGACGCTGCAATATTACTTGTAGACTCTGTTGGTGAAACAGAACTTGCTACCTCAGATTTTCTTTCCTTAATCTCTGGACTCATATTCACTCTGCTGCCTCGCTGCTTCTCAAATTCCTTATTAGGTTGAGAAGTATGTTCAACACCAAGTCCTCCATTTTGAACTGTATCATGCTCTCTACTGATGTGACCTTCCGTCTCTCCATTTTCCTCAGAACTAGATTTCTCCAATGGAGATGAGGTCCCAGCAGAAGCTACTTGAATACTATCATTGAAAGATCTCTCACCTGAAGCACGTTCACCATTTCTTTGTGCCCCAGATACATCAACAATTTCCTCCTTGATTTCCTCTTCAATACCACCATTCCTTGTTTCCCCGATCACATCAGCCACCGGTTGTTTCTTCTCAAGAGAGACAGTTCCATTTTCAGAAAAAGAATGTGTGGCTGTCTCGTGGACATTCTCTGCACCTGCTTCCCCTTCATCACCATTCATTCGGGAAGTCACAAAACCTGGTACAGCCTCTCCCGTAGTTATATGTTGCAGGTTTGCCTCACCATGGCTCTCTCCAATAATCTCCTTTGGATCTTTCACTTCCTCTGAAGGTAAATCATCGGCTTGGAGAGATTCAGGCTTTGAACTGTCAATAGCTTCCTCATCTTCGGTATCCCTCGCATCAACATCAGAAACCACCAATTCAATTTTCTCTACTTGGTCATCGATGACTCTATCGTCTGCAAGCTTCTTCTCTTCCATACCTACTTACAACCATAAACAAAACGAAATCACGAATCAATCAGACTAAAAAGGCTTAACCCTAACGATAAAATTAGAGCAGAAACGAAACTCTGGAATACTCATCTCTATCATTGAAAATGAAACCCCTAAAAGCTTATACAAAAAAAAAGAGAAAGCTAACCTCGTTTAGAGAGAGAGAGGGAGAGAGGCAAACTTCTGACGGGGAAGGTGGAGGAGGAGGGAGATAAGAGCTTTCCAGGGACGGTGGATATCCGTTTTGGGTTTAAGCATCGTACGGTGGAAACATGAAGTGGGCCAAGGCCTTTTAGGTGGGCTGCTAAATCTTGTTGGCCTTTTTGCCATCACTACACGAGACAGATACTTGTTTTCTTCTTTCTTGGAGTTACTCACCTGTCTTTTCTATTATTGTCAGTCGCAAATATTTTATATTAGCTATTACAAACGTGATTGTTTTTTTATATATATATATATATGTATGGCTTACTAAATTGGTTAAATTTTACATCAAACAGTGCATCGATGTTTTCATCAAGTGAAGGGTCGGTTATATATATATATGTATGGCTTACTTGTGTCTGCCTAAAGTTTGTAAAGGTAGGGGATATCTGACGACCTGACGTCTCTCTTAGACATGTTTTGTGGTCTGGCTGGTTTTTCTTCCCGCAACCCTTTCCCACGAGGTGGTGACACTTTCTCTTCACGGTCTGAAGTTAAGAGAAGCTGAGAATTAGTTTCAAGAGAGGCTATAGTTTCTACAGAACATACCAATCAACATAACTATGAATGATCTATGTCTAGTTGTCCTTCCAAACGTACCTCAGAGAGAAGCTCTGAGTCATCCACTGCATGAAGATCCCATCAAACAAGCTCCAAAATCATCTCTGAACTCGGGTGGAAAAAAAATCCTTCCGAAGAAGGCATAGCTGCTGATGGTGTATATATGATTCAGAGTACTCTCCGTTGAGATTCAGATTTCACATTAGTTTGAAAAGCTGCTGATGGTGTATATATGATTCAGAGTACTCTCCGTAGAGATTCAGATTTCACATTAGTTTGAAAAGCTTTTGATTCTCTCCAGCAGTCTGAGCTCCATAACCGTGGCAGATACAGCAAAAACAAACACAAAGCAGCCAGCCAGTAAAGTTTCTATAGCTAAGAAAATTACCAATCGAAAGAGATAAATTACTAACATGCCCTGAAACAAATTCTAGCAAGATAAGCACAATTCACAAGGATGGTCAAAAAGATTCCAAGCTTACATTCATACTCAGCATTCAGCGAACCAAAGCTCTAACAAAACATTGGCAATTACCACCTACAAGGCATGCAAGTTATTGGAAGAGTGTAATGGAAAGAAAGACTCAGGGAAAGCAAAGTACCTGCATGAGAAGGTTTGAAAGATAACGCTGATCATTGCCAGCGTGCCATGACATCATCTCCAGCGTCATTTGTGGGTCCCACATCAGTACTCAGCCACGACGTCTAGAGAGCATTCTCACCTTGTCTGGCGGTCATTGTCTGTGGTGTCTGCACCTATTTCACTGCCAGCAAGATCAATGAAAGTACTCTTCCCAACAACTTTCCCAGGCAATTCATTGGCATCATCATTTTTACGTCTGGTTTCTTTTACCTCAAAACGTGTTTCTTTCCAACAAGTTGTAAGATAGCATGTGATCTAGATGACTCCCCATTTGCTCCAGTTGACCCTGTGCTCCTTTCAGCGTTCCCTTTCTCGATAAGTACCTTACAATTTGAACATCTGAGACTTCATACTCTTGCAGCCCAACACTGTAAACTTCTTGTCTACCATCTTCTCCCATTAAAAGCTTCCTACTCGACAATATTAGACAAGTCAAAACATGCAGTGACAACTTTCACATAGATAATCTCTTCCGTTAAGAACTGGCAAATCCAAACGGTATTTCCACCACAGAAGCTTTTATAATGACAACAAGACCAAAGCTACCACATCTCGCTGCTAACAAGAGCAAATTGTGTAACAGAAGTCTCGCAGATGGATTGCATGAGCACCAAACCAATGGATTTGGTGGGACTCAACGTGACAATGTGAGATTCGCAGTAACAGTATCAACAACAGAATCTTTTGATTTGAGGGAAAGACGCATAATACGAACTGGCGCAACAAAAGTTACCAGCAACTTTGACTTTCCAAAGCAGCTTACAATAGATGCTTGACAACATTAAAAGACGTTTAGCAGATGATAAGGACCCCTACAAAACTCCCTTTAAAAGCCTTGAATTACGGCTAGCTCAGAGGGTGATGATGGGTGTCTTAAAATCAACAAGTAGATTGCAGCATAATTTTAACAAGCTTTATGAAAAATCCAGAGGTAGACATGAACAGAAAGCCATACAAAGGTTTTGGAAAGAGAATAAAACCACAACTATGCTTAAATTAGACAAGGAACGAACAAGTGTTCTGGCTATGTAAAGAAAACAGAGGCCTCCTCCAACAAATTGTTCTTAAAGTTTTCAACCCAAAGGGCACACCAAGGTTCCTGCTCAAAAACCAAAAGCCACATCAGCAATCAATAAAGCGGGTTTACAGCAAATGGAATAAGAAAGCAAAAGCAGATAGATTAGTACCTTTTCAACTCTCAATCTAGGATGTTCTTGTAGTAAGTGAATTGAAACCCGAAGTGATCCATTATTGTCAATATTCCATTTGCTGAGGGGAATAATAACTAAGTAGCTTCTTGAACAGAGGAACCAATGCGACCAGTGCAAGTTGGAGCTGCTCAGAGCTATTTACGCGGAGGCTTACTTGCCCTGCCCCTCTGTTGTTCAGATTAGCACGAGCTATTAGATTAGATGAACGTCCTATGGGCACCTGGGACTGTATATTCCCTCCAATAGCAAGATCCCCATGCCAATCCATCACAGAAAGTCCTAGAGTAGATAAAAACCTACCCAGCGGATAATCTTTATCTCTCAGCTGAGCTTCTAAACTACCCCCATAAGCAACATCTCCTCGACTAGTCATTGCCCCTCCACACATAACCATTCTGAACCTTTTATTAGCAATCAACTTATCCTCAACTTTCAGCCCCGCAGACACCGAATCACCCAAGAGCGTTACAGAGAGACCAGCTGCAGCTTTGTGTTTCCTAAAATTGTTAAATTTGGTATCACTTCGAACAGTGTAAGCCAATTCCTTCCCAGCATTTTGCATCTCAAAACCTAGGGAGGTTGATCTGCCCTCTCCATGTTTAACCGAGCTGGCCATTTCCAGCTGCACATTTGCATCCTTTTTGTCCTTTGTAACTTGCCCCGAGAAAGATATCGGTATCTTTTCTTTAACAACAAAAAGTCGTTCTGCATTGACACCTTCATACCCAACATCATGATCCCACCCCTGAGTTTCCAGGACTGGCCTAACAAGCCACTGATTGGAGGAATCAAGAGACCGGTACCTGTGAGTAGGGTTGTCAGAGTCGAACGATGCAGGTAGAGACAAATCTGGCATGGGAACTGGAACAGAAGCAGGTTCACTTCTCTCCTCTTCCACATTTTCACTATGCCCGTTAGCAAATTCTTTAATCTCGGCAGCAAATTTCTTCATCATCTTACGTCTCTTTCTTTCCTCTTTCATCTGCCTCTTCATAAATAGTTTCTCCCGGTACTCCATCTCATCAAGATATTCCTTCTTCTGAGATTTACTAAGACTACCCATCTCAGCTTTAGTCAAACGCTTAAAAGGAGGAAGCTGGTCGTACTCTGATTCTTCGTCAGAACCTGATGATTCGTCCAAATCATCTTCATCTTCTTCATCACCATACTGCTCTTCAGGAAGTTTAGCTTGCGGTCTTGATTGCAGAAACGATGAGAGGAGAAGTGGCAGTGGTGGAGCCTTGGATCGAGCTACAAATGGTCTCCCTGGAGTATTATTATCTTGTAATTTCAGAAGAGCATTTGCTTCTGCTAGAATCTTGGACGCAAATGAGAGTAACAGCAAATGAGGCTTCCACACTTGGCCATTCGGCAATACTCTCTGACCTGCCCGATTTGTCCTGCAAGCAGAGTGGTTCTCAACTAAAGACACAGGGTTCATGAGCCTCATATCTCCAGCTGCTTGGCGAATGGCCTGCTGAATGACATGAGAACGTTGTGTTACAAACATGTCATAGCTAGAGGCAGTGCCATTTGGGCCATCTGGTGGAGCAGAAGCGGCATGAGTCAAACCCACAATGGCATTAAACCATATCGATGGTCCAAAAACATCAGTGATGGTGCGCAAGAGAGGAGTGTCACCAGAATCTCTGCTTTGCATATCCAGCCTATCAAGATATAATACGATATCCGGTGGATTTTTCTTGATGAAAGCCTTAACAGACTTCAACATTTTCTCATTCTTGTGTTGATCAGACCATGATGGTAAGAGACCTGGAGTGTCAATCACCCGAACCTTAATTCCCTGAACAAAACCCTCAACCTCCTGAACCCTCTTTGTCCCCATCTGAAATGCATCGGTACAGATTTTCGGTTCATCAAAAATAGAATTAATCGTAGCACTCTTACCAACACCACTTTTACCGAGCACCATAACTGTACAAGAAAAATCAAGTGGATCCTGTCCAGCTGCCTCAAGTTGTTCTGCCATGGAACTGGCTCGATCAAAACTAAAGGCACCAACACGGCTTCCGTTTCTCCCCCTCAACTGCTCTGCTAATCCAAGCCTATACAAAACCTGAGCAACAACAACATTATGTGGAGTTTGCCCTAATCTATGTGAAAGCCTCAAAAACTTGACCCTGATCAATTGGAGCTTCTCACGGGTCTCATCATGCTCATCGGTCTCTGCAGGGGTAGGGTCCTCTGCTTGCTCAGACTGATTCTGAGACACATTACCATTGACACGAGGCTGATGAGGAACACGTGGTGTGGATTCCAAAAGAGGAGCATCACGCCCAAGGCCTGCTGGGCGAGCAGGAGGTGACGCTGCAGTATTACTTGTAGATTCTGTTGGTGAAACAGAACTTGCTTCCTCAGATTTTCTTTCCAAATGTGGGCTTTCCTGAATCTCTGGACTCATATTCACTCTGCTGCCTTGCTTCTTCTCAAATTCCTTATTAGGTTGAGAAGTATGTTCAACACCAAGTCCTCCCTTACTGTTTTGAACAGTATCATGCTCTCTACTGATGTGACCTTCAGTCTCTCCCTTTTCCTCAGAACTAGATTTCTCCAATGGAGATAAGGTCCCAGCACAAGCTATACTATCATTCAAGGATCTCTCACCTGAAGCACGTTTAACAGTGTTGTAATCGGCAGCAGTCTCACCATTTCTTTGTGCCTCTTGTTCTGTTCCTCTGCCAGCTGATACATCAACATTTTCATCCCTGTTTTCCTCTTCTATACCACCATTCCTTGTTTCCTCGATCACTTCAGCCACCAGTTGTTTCTTTCCATTTTCAGAAAAAGAATGTGTAGCTGTCTCGCTGACATTATCTGTACCTGACTTCCCCTCATCACCATTCATTTTGAAAGTCACAAAACCTGGTGCAGCCTCTCCCGTAGTTATATCTTGCACGTTTGCCTCCCCATGGCTCTCTCCACTAACCATGGAATCTATCACTTCCTTCTCATTGCTACTCACTTCTTCCAGATCATCCATGTAAACTGCAGGAGTTGCCTCTCGAGGTAAATCCTCGTGCAACCCATCATCGTCTTGGAAACCGTTAATAGCTTCCTCAAATACCTCATCTACGGTATCCCTCGCATCAACATTAGAAACCAGCAATATGTTGTTATCTACTTGGTCATCGCTGATTCTATCGTCTACAAGCTTCTTCTCTTCCATATCTGACCTGCTCACAACCATAACCAAAACGAAATCACCAATCATTGCACTAACCAAACAAAAATGCTTAACCCTTGATATAATTTCCAGCAACCCTAACAGAAAAGATAGAGCAGAAACAAACCCGTAGCTCAGGATTATCACCACAAACTCTAGAATACTCGTCTCTTTTCAAAGATATACATACAAGACGAATTCATTAAAAATGAAACCCTAAAAGCTTACCCGAAAGAGAGGAGAACAGCTTTCTTCTCAAGAGAGACAGTTCCATTTTCAGAAAAAGAAAGTGTAGCTGTATCGCTGACATTCCCTGCACTTGCTTCCCCTTCAACACCATTCATTCGGGAAGTCACAAAACCTGGTACAGCCTCTCCCGTAGTTATATCTTGCCCGTTTGCCTCACCATGGCTCTCTCCATTAACCTTGGAATCTTTCACTTCCTCTGAAGGTGAATCCTCGTGTAACCCATCATCGGCTTGAAAAGATTCAGGCTTCGAACTGTCGATAGCTTCCTCAAAGACCTCATCTTCTGTATCCCTCGCATCAACATCAGAAACCACCAATTCAATTCTCTCTACTTGCTCATCGCTGTTTCTATCGTCTGCAAGCTTCTTCTCTTCCATATCTTACCTGTTCACACCCATTAAAAAAAAAAAAGGCTAAACCTTTGATATAAATTCAAGCTCAGGACTATCGCAAACATAACTTAATAGTTCCATAAAGATCTGAGCTGTTCACGATCATAAACAAAAACGAAATCACGAATCACTGCTCCAACCAACCAATCTAAATACAAAACCCTAGCTCAGGACTCGTCTCTTCTCTAATCGCACGCATATTTATTTGATCATAAAATTCAATAGAAATACAAGGAGAATTCATCGAAAATGAAGCCCCTAAAAGCTTACACAGAGAGCGAGGAGAGGAGCAATGGCGGAAAGTGTTTACCTAGATCTGAGAAATATCTTTTCATACGCCTTTTACTCGCCTGCGACAGTGCGACTACGACGGGAAGGTGGAGGAGATAAGAGCGTTTCGATGGACGGTTGATATCCGTTTGGGTTTAAGCATCGGACGGTGCAGATCGAGTCTTGTTTATGCAAATGGCATGTCACGTGACAAACGTAAGGTGGGCCAAGGCCTTTTAGTTGGGCTTTTTGTGTTCACGACACGAGCGGTACTATTTTTGGACCTATTCCCCTTGTCTTTCTAGACGGTAGCAAATAATTTATATTAGCTATTAAGAATCTGATTTTTTTTATTACATGGCTTTTACTAAATTGGTTATAATTACATCGTAAATGTTTATATTCTTCTTTTTTTCAGTTGACTGAGAAAAGAGTTTTAATTCACATTTCATTGTACAGTAAACACAAATTGTATAATTTTATGATAAGAATAAAATGAAATATATATATATATTCCCAAATTCACAAACACAATGGACATTTTTTTTTCTTCATCCCACTGTGTCCCAAGCAACTTTCACACTTGACAACACCACACACACAATCGTTTTTTTTTGGGTTTCTTTCTTGTACCAACTATCGAGGAGGAACTCTCTTACGGCTAAGTATTTCTTGTTCCTTGAGACGGTGTTGGAACCGAGCAAGCCTGGCTTGGAGACTCACAAGCCCCGCTGCTTTCCTCGACAAGACAAAGCTCAGTTGCGTGACATAGTTTTCTATCATGCTTCCCGGTTTGTCCACCTCCGCTAAAAGCTTCATCTCCTAAGTAAGATTATGAAAAGTTTAACAGAGAGATAATAATCTACAATTGCAGTCACTTGTTTACGTTTACTTACCTCGCGAACAATCTCCATTGTATCCTCTATTTCTTTTCTGTGTGCTGTAATCAGAGCTTCCTCTTCCTGAAAAAGTCATGCGGTAACTATTAGTAAAAGTTTTTCTACCATTGCTTGCAAACCAATCTCACAGGTTCATCTCATATTTTACCTCAAGCAGTGCATCAATGTTTTCATCAAGCGAAGAGTCGGTTTCATATTGTCTTGAAACCGTTTCACTTGTGTTCTGCCTGAAGTTTGTAAAGGTAGGGATGTCTGACGACCTGACGTCTCTTTTAGACAAGTTTTGTGGTCTGTCTGGTTTTTCTTCCCGCAACCCTTTCCCACGAGGTGGCGACACTTTCTTCACTTTCTCTTCACGGTCTGAAGTTTCTTGGGGATATGAAGACAAGTTTTGTGGTGGTCTATCTGGTTTCTCTTCCCGCAACACTTTCCCACGAGGTGGAGACAGTTTCTTCACTTTCTCTTCACGGTCTGAAGTTTCTTTGGCATATGAAGACAAGTTTTGTGGTGGTCTATCTGGTTTTTCTTCCCGCAGCCCTTTCCCACGAGGTGGCGACACTTTCTTGGCTTTCTCTTCGCGGTCTGAAGTTTCTTGAGGATATGAAGACAGGTGGTTCCTCTGACTGTTGGAACCACCAAAAGCATTGTTCGTCTCTGATCTACTCTTGTCCATTGAGATTGATGGAATTCCACTTTCCTCTCGATAATTTGTTGGTTGTCTGAAGTCAATACCTGAAGCAGTGTAGTTATCCTTCTCGACCCTCCTCCCGGTTTCCTGAACATTCACTACCTGTGGTGGCTCAAAGATGTCTTCTAAATCATTTGAGCCCAACAGAGAATCCTTATTAACAGGAGGCACTGAGTTTGCAGTTTGATCCTTCTTGCTATTTCCACTCTTAGATAGACTCTTGACTCTGTTGATTCGGTAAACAACAAACAGGTTAGGAGAACCCAACATAAGAATTAATTTCAAGAGAGGCTATAGTTTCTACAAAACATACCGATCAGCATATCTTAGAGTATTGAGGGTATGTTCACACGATCCTACACTCGGAGAGATGCAAGAGATCATCACCGTTCTTGAGTTTCCAACAAAGGAGTCACGGAGCACTTCAGTTAGTTTGCTTCCACGGAATGGTATATGTAGCTGGTCATTATCCAGTGCACGTATACATTCCTTAAGAGCCAAGAGACTCTTGTTGATTTCTGCGCCTTCAAACCTAAGCAAAGACCACCGTGAAAACAAAAACATTAGATCAGGAGAGTGGTGGTCCTAAAGTAAAAGGATAGCGAGATAGTGCCATTCCATCAATATCCACAAGTCCAAAAGAGGCATAGAAGCTAATCTACGCATTAGTGGTAGGTCGGTACTCAACCACAGGGGTAAAGAGCATCCTCACCTTGTCTGGCGGTCATTGTCTGTGGTGTCTGCACCTCTTTCACTGCCAGCAAGATCAATGAAAGAAATCTTCCCAACAACTTTCCCAGGCAATTCAGTGGCATCATTATTTTTACGTCTGGTTTGTTTTACCTCAACATGCTTCTTTACAACAAGCTGTAAGATAGCATGTGATCTAGAAGATTCCTCATTTGCTCCAGTTGAACCTGTGCTCCTTTCAGCATTTCCTTTGTCGATAAGTTCCTTTACAATTTGAACATCTGAGACTTCGTACTCTTGCAGCCCAACAATGCAAACTTGTTGTCTACCATCTTCTCGCATTAAAAGCTTCCTGCTCGACAATAACTAAATAATTTAGACAACGCAAAACATACATTGGTAATAGTGGACAACAGTGAGAGTATGGAGTATGAAATGATGAAAATGGCAATATTATAATTTAATGACGTCTTTTTGGGGGCCAGATAATTTAATGACATCAAAACAACAATCACTAGCTAGAATATGCCTGGTCAATGTATATGCCAAAAGAAAAATAAAGAACACTAACTTTCTCTCACTGAGAAGATCGAACAGCTTTCCACCATATATCTCAAAATAACTGAGCCACAATTCAAACTTCTGATTGCTGTATACTGGTTGACGCAACAGCCTCATTAGATCTTCAACAGCGCGTATGGGTAGTGGTTTCATTGTGTATGTCTTACCACTACCTGAATAAGGTAAAACATCATCAGGGCAATGAAAGCATGAAAAAGCTATTATCATCTAATATTTTAGAATCAAATTAATGCCACTGCATACCTGTTTGACCATATGCAAAACATGTAGCTTTAGTTCTCTGGAAAATAATGGGAATTATCGGCTCAATTGTGGCCCTATACACCTGTTCAAAGGAACAACAAACAACTTCTAAGTATCTATCCATTCATCAAAAAACATCTGGACTATAAAAGTGGGAAAACCGCATGCTGATCTAAATTATTGGTCAATAATGTATGTCGATCTTGACAAAAAATCTATGACAGCCCAATAATCTTGAATTATATATTAAGTTACCTCGTCATTTGAAACATCCTCATCTAAAACAGCATCAAAGCAGAACTCATGCCTTTCCACATAAGCAGTCAAATCCACCTGCACCAACAAGATTATGTTTCGTTCAATATCAGACAAGAAAATATTAAATGAAGATAACATGTAACCTTTAATAGCAGGATGCCATCGTTCAGTTGTTCAACTGAATCATGGATGCCATTTTTATCTTCAATGAAGAATACACACAAACCTTCAGCTTGGGCTCATGGACAGTCAAAGAATTATCAGATACCGTCACGACATCATCTTCCTTTCTAGCTGTTTCTTTCTTATTTAGGGGTCTTTTCCTTACCTAAAGAATAAAGACACCCAAAAACAACGGTTTCCTCAGTGATCCCTAGCCATAATGAACGCTACTTATAAAGCAAGCAAGTAGTAAAGAAACAGGTCAGTGGTCAAGTGAATGGCTTACCACTACTTTAATCTTGGCTACACTGTTATTCTCCTTTTCACTCTTAGGCAATGAGCCCAAAGGTTCAGCATCTGTTTGTTGCTGACGATTAGTTAGAAAATTAAAATCTTCTTCAAATTCTTTATCCACACTAGGCATGAAAGGTGACGGCTCAAAGGGTTCGGTACTCACATGCTGTAGCAAGAAAGGAAAATGACATATTACAAAAGCAATGAATTGATAACCTTCAGATAGATGATCTCTTTCTTTAAGAACTAGCAAATTCAAGCGGCAGTTACAAACAGAACCTTCTCTAACCAAAGCTAACACATCTCGCTCAATCGTTTCAAGTAACAAGAGCAAATGTTGTGTAACAGAGTCTCGCATATGGATTGCATAAGCAGCCAGCCAATTGATTAGGTGGGACTCAATGTAAGAATGGCAGTACCAGTATTAATAACATAATCTAATGATGCAAATTTATTATCTTTCCATTGTCTATAAGCACTAACGGGCTTAACCATGAAAATTCTCTGTACTAATTATTCTTCCAACCGTACCTCAGATAGCAGCTCTGTGTCATCCATAGCATGAAGATCCATTAACCCAGCTCCAAAATCACCTCTGAAGTCGGGTGAAAAAAATCCTTCGGAAGAAGGCATAGCTGCTGTTGGTGTATATGATTCAGAAGACTCCCCATTAAGATTAAGATTTCGCATTAGTTTGAAAAGCCTTTGATTCTCTTCAGCACTCTGCGCTCCATAACCCTAGCAGATACCGCAAAAACAACACAAAGAAGCCTTCAAATTCCCCATCCCCGTTCACACAAATAAAAAAACAAGCGAAAGAGAAAGTACTAACGTCCCTTAAAACAAATTCTAACAAGATAAGCACTATCTCTCTCCGAACTACGACACAAACATACAAGAGAGCTTATACACCTTTCCTGGCTGCGAGAGATAGAGAATGTGTTCACACTCGCACAATTTTTCAAACACTAATTAATGATCTTCGTGGAATAAAAGTTACAGACTCGCACAACTAACATGGATGGTCAGCAATATTTCAAACTCTCCTTAAGATACATTATGACTAATATCCATAAAAGGAAACAATCCTACACTCAGCAAAAGCAAAGCTCTAACTATTTTGCTTTTTGCATCTAATACAAAAAAAAAGTGTCATCCTTTCTACCAGCCCGAAGAGTAGATTAACTCCTGAGAACTAAAGGCATGCAAGTGATTGAAAGAGAATGTAATGGAAAGCAAAGAACCTGCATGAGAAGGTTGGGAAGATGACGCTGATCATTGCCTCCTGTGGGAGAGGCCAGATGCTGCAAGCCAGCGGATTGGAGCCACCGCGCCATGACAGCATCTCCAGCGTCGTTAGCGGGTCCCGCATCGTAAAGAGCCGTCGCAGCCGCGGCGTTGGTGTGCTGCATCTGGCCGCGCTGCGATCTTCTTTGAGGAGCCAACTTGAGAGATCTGTTACAACAACTCTTCATTCATCATCCAAACCAAAAACAAAATCAGAAACACCAAACCGAAATTAAAAATATTTCTGATTTTCAATCCAAGGAAGGAGGAACACGATTACCAGATGGAACACGCAACGATCTTAGATCTGCGATATTTAAACTCTTCTCTCCAAATACACAATCAGATCCGAGACTCAGAACAAAAGAAAACCCTAAGCGATTAAGAGAGAGAGAGAGCTTTGTTCAAAACTTTCGTCTTTGTATTCCGTTTATGGCCGTAAGCGACGTTAGGCGGAGAGAGAGGCGTTGAAGTAAGATATTACAAACACTTGCAATAATACAATTACAAACAAGTCCTTTAACTTTAGATTCTTTCACAGATTTGTCCTCTTTTTTTAATTAATGTTACTATCTAGTACACATTATATTATGTGACAAGTCGATCCACATTCCACAAGATTTTCTTCTATGAAACGGCCTGAAAATTCTTATTTGTTCTGAATAATCAATGGAAAAATTCTCAGTAGTGTTTTTTTAACGAGATCATGAAAACGACATATATATACACCATTGTAAAGTTTTTTAAACAGTTTTTGAACTAAAAGTTTTAGCCCAAAAAAAAACGGTTCTTGAACTATATGTATTTAACCAAAGTGCATAAAGCTGATAAGATAATGAAGGATATGTGTATTTAAAGATTCCAGCTACTCTATGATATTTAAGGATATTGGCTTGGAGCATAGCACAAATTAAGAGAGATGATGATTTGAATATATATATCCGAGGACAATGACATGAGTTTTTCCTTCTACTTTTTTTTTGTTCCTCGACATGAATGCCACAACTTTTTGTACATGATAATGATTTAATCTTATAATCACTATTATTTGCTTACTATTTTTTATTTGTTATTCTTTGCTGACTGACCCATATGATCTTTTGTAAACCATTATTCAAGTCTCTTGAGTTTTGATTTCAAATATTTGAAATGTTTACACGTATGAATGTGTTTGTGAAAAGCCATCCTATATACGTGTGTGTGTGTGTGTTGAATAATCCAATATAATATACAAGTACAAGAATATTTGAAAGTGGAGAGGTGGGGCAACAAAAGCTTGTGGGTTACTTTCTTTTGAATCAATAAAGTTTTTGCTTTCGCCTAAAGCATTAAGTAATAAGAATAAACAACAGTATGAAAGGAGTTTTGTGCAACTTTTCATCATCGTTTACGGTTAACAGGAGACCATGTGAGCTAACAATAAGAGTTTTAGCTAAAAACGAAATGAAACAAGACAAACATTAGGATTATCAGACAATGACTTTGAAATACATTAGAGAGTTGGAGCAACGTCAAACCGACCAAATCACGTTTCCTTTTACTTGAACCACAAAACGTACCAACACATTCTGGTTGTCCTCTTCTCCCCACACATCTAACATAGATTTATATATACAAATCATCTTGTTGAGCAGTTCACGCAGCCAAAAAACTTGATTTTCTATACAGTTAAATGTATATATGTAAAATAGCCAACGGTTCATTAATTTACGGCTTTGTCGTCGAAATAGTTAGCACCAATGTTCTTATACATTTTTTTTATATGTTCTTATTTACATATATGTGATTTGTTTCACAGCTAAGTCGAAAACCATGAGGACAGAACTCCAACAGATAGATTCCACACGTGTGATGATGATGTCTATACCACTTTTCTGTTACTTAAAAAAAATATTAACTCCACCCTAATAACCCCCATTAATCATATGCTCTAAAAGTGTCTACTATCACAAAAGCATAGACCATCACGGAAAAGTATAACCCAAATTATTATTATACATGCACCATTAGAGATCTGTATCAAATTTGTTTGAATCCTTGCCTAGAGTTTCAGGCTAAGTTTAGTAACCACACTTAAATAAGATAAGCAAACCACAAAATTCAATTAATATTAAATGATATAAATCAAGGAGAAGAGAAGCAAACTGGTGGTAGGTAATTTTAATAGAACACAAAACACGGAACAAAATAAAGTGGCTGCGACCGATCGACCACAGTAACCTGACGAGAGCTTCTAACTCAGCACTTGACCTCCTTCAAACCATGTCCAAAGTACAAAAATGTTGGGTTAGTTGCACCCTCCTTGTAGTAAGCAAATACCAAAGTGCTGTCATCATGCATCCCCTCCCCAACAAAGCTGTACATTGTATCAAAAACATATCATTAATTGTCATCATGTAAGGGAAAACATGATTGAATTGAGGACAAAAAAATAAAAACTCACAATTGGAAGTCATTGAGCTTGGGGAGCAAGAACTTGGTAGCTCCCTCAATACCCTTCTTGAAGGCTGCTTGATCTTCCTCGTTGAGCTTTGGTGTCAAAAGCTTGATGTACTTTTTAATATAGGCGATGAAGCCCTTCTTATCATAAGTCGGCTGCTCCTGAAGTCTGAAGGTGTCCACAATGTCAACAACCTTTTGAGTCGTGTCATCAACACCTTCGTCCTCACCACCTTCTTCAGCAGAGGGATTGGCACCAATGTTCACATCCACAGCTCCAACAGTAGTCCACTGGACAATAAAAATAATAAACAAACATCAGAACAAAAAGCTTGCAAACTTTGAAGGGAGTAAAGGGTGTTTGATAGACACAACAGACCTTTCCTTCAACTTCCCAAAGAATACCATTCTCAATCTCCTTGTAAGGGAAAGAGTCAGACAAAAGCTCATCACCTGAAAAAATAATTAATAAAGTAAAAAAATTCAGTAATTATTCATATCGACTCGCCAAAACTTGATAAAATTATACTGAAAAAAGAAACAAAACTTGTCAGGGTAATCGTACTAATTATAATATATATATATACATATATACACTAATCAATCAAATTATAGATATATGCAAACTATAAAAACGATATATTAAAAAAAAACTATCCTTATCACTAATAGAATGCAAATTTGACGAAAATCAAAAGAAGCGATCACATGACTAACGAGATACTAGTTCCATGCAGAGAAAAAAAGTCGAAATCAATGATCCGCACGAAAGAATGATACAAAAGATGCTACGGGATTGAACACGAGAGTAGAGAATGAATGAGCTTACCGGTGAGAAGATCTTGGTACACCAACATTGTCGCTTATTGTTTTTGTTCTTCTAAATCTCTTTCTCCGAATAAAAGAATGTTAGACGCAGCGAAGATGGGATTAAAACGAGGACGTAACTTTGTTATTTATAGTCGATGGTTTCCGATGGACAACAGGAAATTTAAAAAATAGGAAATTGCCATTTTAGGTTATTTCCTTTTTTTTTTAAATATGGAAAATATATTAGCCGCGTGAAAGCTTTACGGGTCTGGTTCGGGTGGGGGATCCGAGAGTTGGGTTACGTATATAAATAAGGATCCGGTTTTTATCTGGTCATTGTTATGACAATTTTTATTTGGTTCTTTTGAT
Source organism: Brassica rapa (assembly GCF_000309985.2). Classification (NCBI taxonomy): domain Eukaryota; kingdom Viridiplantae; phylum Streptophyta; class Magnoliopsida; order Brassicales; family Brassicaceae; genus Brassica; species Brassica rapa. Next base: position 22,435,929 of record NC_024799.2, on the reverse strand, counting down.
GTTTGTTTGGTCCCAGTAACCTGGAACTCTGGCTAAAGGTTCAACTCCTCCTGCTCTGTTATTCTGTTGTCATTGTGAAGCTTGATAATCCCTTTTTAGAATTTCCATCTCTGTGATATCCCTTATATATTAATTGAGGAACATTTGAAAAGATGTAACCTCAATTTTGTATTAATTAAAAGAGGCCCCAATGCATAGGTGGCACTCAATTAGGCAGTCAATTACATTCAATTGAAAAATAAGTAGGTCCACATTCGATTTTTATATGTTGTTAGATACATAAGTTGGTCAAACTATATGATATAATGATATGATATGATATTTTCTTTTCTTAAATAAAATCTACGGAATTACCATAAATGACTAATATATATATGACAATTAATGAGTTTAATAATAAAGATTTGATAACAATGTATATCTCCTCCATCATTTTTTGTTTAATTTTATATTATTAAAATAAATTAAACAATCAAATTAGCTATAAAAATAAAATTTAGATTTTTTCGTATATGTTATATTTTGAATTTTTAAAAACGACAATAAATGACTAAAACTATTAAAATTATTATGTTAAAAATTAATGATCAATGGTTTAACATTTTTATTATAAGAAGATACACATGATTTTAAAACCATATGAGTAAAAAAATATCATTTAATAATAAAATAAATAAATATATATATATTAAACACTATATACCATAAGATTACATAAATATTTTAATATTAAAACTTTCAATGAATTTTCAAGAACATTTATAAATTATAAACTTATTAAAAATTTCAGATTGAAAATTTTGTTATCGATGATTTAAATATTTTGTTATAAAACGATATGAACGATCATAGAACCGTATGATTATAAATTCTTATTTAATAAATAACTATACAAAATATACTATTCCTAGAAAAATAGGTTGGTCCATCTTAACTTATATTACACTTTTTATTAAACTAACTATCGAATTGATAAATAACGTACCAAAAAATGTTTTGCACTTTCCTTAAATAAAAGCTACGAAATTACCTAATATGATTAACGTATATGTGAAAATTAATTATAATGAATAATAAATATTTGATAACAATTTTTGTATCTTAGTTCTTTTTTTTTATTTTATATTATTAAAATATATTTAAAAATCACATTAAATACATAATAAAAACATTTATAATTTTTCTTATATGCTATATTTTTAATTTTTCAAAACGTCTATAAATTATTAGAAATTTGAAGATCCCCAATCTGAAAATTTTGTGATCAATAGATTATTTTTTTTGTCATAATAAGTTACAAATGATCATAAAATTGTATTAATATGAACTTTTATTTAATATTATAAGAAGATACACATTATTTTAAAACCATATGAGTAAAAAATATCATTTAATAATAAAACATATATATTTACATATATATATATATAGATTATACTATATACCATAAGATTACATAAATATTTTAATATTAAAACTTTCAATGAATTTTCAAAAACATTTATAAATTATAAACTTATTAAAGATTTCACATTGAAAATTTTGTTATCGATGATTTAAATATTCAGTTATAAAATGATATGAATGATCATAGAACTGTATGATTATAAATTCTCATTTAATAAATGACTATATAAAATATACTATTCTTAGAAAAATAGGTTGGTCCATCTTGACTTACATTATATTTTTTATTAAACTAACTATCGAATTGATAAATAATCTACCAAAATTTTTTTTGCACTTTTCTTAATTAGAAGCTACGAAATTACCTAATATGATTAACGTATATATGAAAATTAATTATTATGAATAATAAATATTTGATAACAATTTTGGTATCTTAGTTCTTTTTTTTTAATTTTATATTATTGAAAGATATTAAAAAATCACATTAAATATATAATAAAAACATTTATATTTTTTCTTATATGTTATATTTGAATTTTTCAAAACGTCTATATATTATTAGAAATTTGAATATTCCCACTCTGAAAATTTTGTGATCAATAAATTATTTTTTTGTTATAATAAGTTACAAATGATCATAAAATATAACGCATATGAATTTTTATTTAATAAATATTCAAACTAAATAATATATATATATATATATATATATATATAAATACTAATGATTTAAAGCAACAAGATTGGCTGATCAATTTAGGGTCTGACTGGTTCAAACGCAGCGGTTGCGGTTGCGGCTGCAGATGTTTGCGGTTGCGGGTGGTTGCGGTTTCTAGCGGTTTTAAGAGATTTGTACGACTGGTTATGCGGTTAGAAATTGGTGCGTTTGCGGGATACTTATGACTGGTTAACTACCAAATACAGCTGCGGTTAAATAATAAATTAACAATATTTACATTTTATATAATTATAAAATTATCAAAAATCATAATATTATAATAAATATGTAAATTATATTTTCAAAGTTATAATTTAAAATTTTTAAAATTATAGAAAATATTTTTATTTTAAAATTTTATAATATTAATAAAAATATAATATATATATATTTTAGTATGTTCATAATTTCATTTTAAAAAATTTATTGAATATTTTTATTTTTGTATTTATATGGTTTTTAAAAAAAAGAAAAAAAAATTATCCTCCCGCAACCGTCCGCAACCGCAAAGGCTAGCTGGAACCAACTTTTGATTTTAAGAGGTTCGGAGCGGTTTGAAACGATTTGTAGCAGTTTATATGATTGTTTTGAAACGCTATCAACCGCTACCAACCGCAAAAGCTGCGTTTGCGGGTGGTAGCGGGGAAACCAGTCAAGCTCTTAGTCGTCCAGTTGAAATCTTTCAAAAGTATGTGAAAGACTAAAGTCAAAATAAATATGAATTTAGAATAGTAGTTATATTTTACTAACCAAATACCGAAAAAACCGAACCGAACCGAAACCAACCCGATATCCGGGTTGAACACCCGTAATCCAAATGAAGCCAAACTATTGTTTCATTCTCCAAAATATAATAAAAATAATAACTTAATCCCGCGCAAGGCGCGGGTCTTATCCTAGTGTTGATGATATAAGACAAGACAAAAAAAAAAGGTTGTACGATGATATGATCTTCAAGGTCACATACCTAATTAGCTACACATAAATTCTGTACAGACCCTTTTCAAAAGAGATGTCATCTTGAAGGTAATTAAAAGTTTCCCATTTTGAAGATTCGGGTAACTGAACCAAAAACTTGTAACATTGGATACAACTTGATTTTTACTATACTTAGAGAACAATCAAGATACGAAGTTAATATTGTAAAGAAAGTTGATGAATGTATCATGTATAAGGCATATATAGGACCTGTGAAGATTGGTCGTCAGAAGAGAACCGCTAGGTCACCGGTCTTTCGGAAGTTTACTTTGGTGTTGGTTGGCGTGTAAAGTCATATTGTTGAGCTAGTGTGTTGTGAATCTTCAGCTATAAGGTCAACTTGATTTCACTGCAGCTATTATCATTTTTTGTTAAATTATGTTGCAATGATGTATATTAATATTCTTTAAACAAACATTTTCCTAAACAACTCTACACGAATCATAGGCGTGACAATTCATCTAAAAGCATTTGCAGGAACGTAGAGAAAGCGCTGATGATATTTGAGTACATGCGAAAGAGACAAACGGATGTTAGTATTGGTAGTATACTATCATTATTCAACAGATGTGCAAGGTTGAGGATGCTTTGGTTTTATTTTGGTATCCTGTTCTCTAAAATAATAAAGCCTAATGTTGTAGCATATACTACAATGATGTCGGGATTTAGTAGACGAGGCCTAATTCATGTAGCTGATGCGCTGTTTAGGAAAATGAAAGAAGATGGGTTCTTTGGCAAATGAATAAGTAGGTTACACCATTAGCTGAAACTCATGCGTTACTTTCATGCTTTTGATCTCAAGCATATGATGGTACAGTTGCAGTTTTGGGGAGATGGTACACACAGGTTAGGTATATATATATATATATATTTCACAAGCGTATGTTGCATATGATTATGCAGAAACTGCATGCAATTTGTTTCAGTATCATTGTAAATTGTATGGTGTTGATGTTGCATATGACAAGCGCATGTTGATTTATGTACTGTGGATATAACTAAATCTAACCTTTAGTATGATTGTAAATAGTGTTTCAAAAAAAAATATTTCAAAAAATAAAAGTATGATTGTAGATTATATTTTTCAGGTGAATAAAAATCTTGACATTTTTCTGCGCTGAAGACTTGTGTCTATCTTCAATGTTGTCAGCATCAAGGCCAGAGTTGTACATTGAAGTACTGAAGTCGAAGAGCATTTTTAAGAGAGCTAATCAATGTATAGACTATAGATAGATAGTGTTGAGCTATTGCTTTATGAATCTAACCAGTCTTGTAAGTGGGTCTAGATTCTGTGATGAAATCCTTTTAGACTTTACTAAATGAAAGGATCAGAGGAAACTACGTACTACTCTAGCAAAAGGAGATAAAGACAAAATAAACGGAATTTAGCAGATTTAAACCAACCAAAACACTTTCAATCTCTGGAGTGGAGACAATAAAAGTAAAAATAACAAAATCGTCCTAATATCTCGTAAAAAATGCACTTAATAATTTTTGATATAGAAGAAAATGCTAAAAGATCTCATAATCACATATCTCATTAGATTTATAAGCTTTTAATAAGAAAGGTATAACTTTTTTTGGTGGATTATTTACTTCTCTTTTATAAATTGTTTTATGTTCATTACATGAATCGAACTGAACACATTGGTCTCTGACCCAATGAGTTTCTATCAACAAGACGAGGAAATTAAAAACAAAAAGGAAGCCAATCAGAGGAAGAGCTCTTGTGGCACCGGCAGTGAGGAGGGGTAAAACATGTTTGCTGCAAACTTGTATTTGGCTTTACTGTACTTCTTTCTGACTGCAACTACATTATCACCTGAGGGACTCTCATGACACAGCCGAAGAAGATTCTTAACGCACGCTTCCAAATGCTGAGCCCTGTACCGTGTGTAATGCTCCAACGTAGAGCTCCACGATGGTTTTCTCGAAGGATGTAACACGTATCGTGCCAAGAAAACAGCAGAGGCTGCGACGAGTGATGGAGCGTAGCGAAGCATAGCGTAATCCAAGAGAGATAATTCGCAGAGATAGCTCGCTAGCGACTCAAACAAGAGGTGGGACGATGGGACCTCCTCTCTTTTGCCTTGAGGGACAAAGTGGCTTAAAAAACAGTTTGCCGTTGGAGTTGTTAACTCGAACTTCAAGTAGTTGAGAACACAAGACTCCATCTCCAGGAGCTCGTTTCTCGAGTAGGTGTAATCGGTGATGTAACAGAAACTCTCCACCTGACGAAGAGGCGCACGCACTGATCCTCGTCCATAATATTTAGCTGAAATCATGATGCATGAAACACCAAGCAACTGGAGGTTTAGCTTTGTGATCACGTTTCCCGAAAGATACCTGTCTAAACAGTTCACCGCCAGGTACAAAGTCTCTGGCGGAAGGCTAAACTCTTCAGCAACCTCCACGAGCCAATCGATCAGGATGGCACGCATGGTGGCGTCGATGTTTGGTTGAACCCTCTCCATGTAATCGATAGCAGGCCTTTTCTTCGCCTCGGATGAACGCAGATTATGCTCGTAAATATCGCATGTAAAGGCACCACAAAGCTGTGGATCCTCACCCAAGTTACTACTATCATCATCATCTTCTTTTCCCAAATCAGAAGGATTAAGCAATTCGAGAGGTTTTGTTTGGTTGGTTTTTTTGGAACAATAGTGAAACTTGAGTGGTTGAACGAATTTACAGATCAGAGTAAACCCTAACCCTAATTTTCTAGGAGGAGATCCGCTCCTCTGGTTTGTGATATCTCCATAGCAGAGTGGATTATCCTTGGACTGATGATTCCCCCATGACGACAACGAGGAAGAAGAAGAAGTCCGTTTAGCCGTGGAAGACATTGTTTGTAGCGTCGTCGTCGTCAATCTCCGGTCAGATGAGTTTAGGGTTTTTCTTGGGAGAGATCTTGAGCGAGTGAACAACAAGGAAGAATCTGTGAAAAAATAATAATTTGGTAAAAGTAAAAAACACAAGAGGTAAATATATAACTTTAGCATACAATAAAAAAGGAAAAAAGAACAAGGGTAGAAAGGTCAAATACGAAACTTGCGCGTCAACTTTGGCGTCGTCTTCTAAATAGCGCTCTTTCTCACGAACCTTCCCTCTCTCGCCATTACTCTAAACTGACTTCTTCACTTTTCTTCTTCCTTCCACCACTTGACTCTCTCTCTCTCTCTCTCTCTCTCTCATTAGCCACCATGAACTCCAACGACCAATATCCAATGGGCAGACCCGACGAGACCACCTCCGGCTCTTCTCGAACCTACGCCATGAGCGGGAAGATCATGCTGAGCGCCATCGTCATCCTCTTCTTCGTCGTCATCCTAATGGTCTTCCTCCACCTCTACGCCCGCTGGTACCTCCTCCGCGCTCGCCGCCGCCATTTCCGCCGCCGCAGCCGTAACCGTCGCTCCACGATGGTTTTCTTCGCCGCCGATCCTTCCGCCGCCGCCGTCGCCTCGCGCGGCCTCGATCCCGCGGTGATCAAGTCTCTCCCCGTCTTCGCTTTCTCCGAGTCGACTCACAAAGATCTGACCGAGTGCGCCGTTTGCCTCTCCGAGTTCGAGGAAGGCGAGTCGGGTCGGGTTTTGCCCGGTTGCAAGCATACGTTTCATGTTGACTGTATAGATATGTGGTTTCATTCTCATTCCACGTGTCCTCTCTGCCGCTCTCTCGTCGAGCCTCTCGCCGGAAGTGAGGTAACGATGGAGGAGCAAGTCGTAATTACGATTTCTCCTGAACCGGTTTCTGCAACTGAACCGGGTTCGAGCTCTGGATCTGGATCATCTGTGATGCCGACGGAAGATTCAATGAGAAAACCGGCGGCGATTGAGGTGCCGAGGAGGAACTTCAGTGAATTTGAGGACGATTTGAATCGGAACTCGCCGGCGAATCACTCGTTTAGGTCGCCGATGAGTCGGATGTTATCTTTCACTCGGATGTTGAGCAGAGGAAACGCTTCGTCCCCCATAGCCGGAGATCCGCCTCAATCTCCGTCGTCTAACTGCCGGATAGCGATGACTGAGTCAGATATAGAGCGTGGAGGAGAAGAAGACACTAGATGAGCAATTGGTCGGAAAGTAAAACTAAATTTTATTACAGGATTGATAAAGTCAACTTTTTTTTGCCGACGGTTGATTTAAGCTCCAGTAACACGTGGCGTAATCTGAACTAGTCTTATTCACCGAGTGTTTTACTTGTGTTAGTTTAGATAGAATTGTCTGAAGATGTACATAAAATTGTCAGTTGTCGATGATGTTATATTGAATCTTTTTTTTCTCCATTTGTTTTTATTCCCAGTCTCTATAGACTCTTTATGTAATACCACCAATTCGATGGTCATGAAATCATGATAGAGACTTAACATAATTTTATTTTATCACCAATTCAATGGTTATGACACGCTACTTTCACTAAAAAAATGTCTCTCTGTGAAAGCAGGTAATAATGTACATAGATGAAGTGTTAATGTTTACGCAAATGAGAGTAATATAAAGTTATAAACATGCAAGCAATTAGATTCCAACGACTGAATCCATGTTATAAAAGAGTCTTCACACGTTAAGAAATTAGAACTATATGCTCAGCACGACTATGACTTTCGAGTTTACTTCATTACGAAAATTATTATTTTAGTTAGTTTTCCTCCAAAGAAAACCCCTTAGAAAAAAAAGGAATTGTGTCAATGTACATTGGTATCAGATTTGTAAACTATATTGAAATACTAGAGGTTCGCCGGCGCTAC